>NC_049240.1:47485083-47632583 GCF_011100685.1 Canis lupus familiaris
TCTTTGCTTTTGCCCACACATCAATATTCAAAATAACCACCACCTCCAAGAAGTAAATAAATAAAGTGGAAAGTATGTAATAAACAACATCAGATGAGAAATAATCAATGTAAAGTGTTGCTGACTATATGACTATTCTCTTATCACTAATACTACCTAAGGACCTGATCCAGCTGCATGGAACTCTCACAGCTGTTGGCTCAATGGACCACTTAAGCACTCCAGCTGCAGAAATGATGCACAATTCTTGAGGGGAAATCACCCACCTTCTCCAGCTGCAGAATGCCTAATTGGGCATTCCAAGCTTTGCAATTGGCAGTTTGACTATCCAACATTGCTTATATAATAGCTGAATTGTTGACAATGTCCTAGAAAAAAAAGTCTCTTGAGAGGGCTTACGAATGGTCCTAGGGAATAATGAATATACACCCACGTTTCTTGAATAATGTTGGAAGTGTTTTTAATTGAATGCAATAGATATCACATACAGCCTTATTCCTGTAAGTACAGGTGATTTATATAAATTCCACTATTTTTGTAAAGTTTTATGGGCAATGACTCACTAATTATCACAGATTAAGAAATGACATATATATATATATATATATATATATAGATAGAGAGAGAGAGAGAGAGAAAGAGAGAGGCTCTTCCTCTAAGTCAATGAATAACATTTTACTTTTCTCACTTCATTTTTATTTTTGTGAATACATACACACAAATAGCCTATAAAATAAATTCCTAAACTCATTTTGATTTGATGTCATTGTCACTTGAAATTCATCATGGAGGAGCCGTAACAACTACCAAGGTAGAAACAAAATTCCAACAGATTTCAGAAAATTTAGGATCCTCCTAGGTTGAAAACTGGGGCCTTAGAAGTGAAGAAAGATATGGTTAGGATGATGAGTCAAAACAGAATTTTTAGATATCTGTCACCTTACTAAAATATTCCCTATTGGCGAATATGCAAAAGAGAATATATCCATATTCTCATTATGGTGAAAACTATAATCACAGCTATGTAGGAAAAAATTAGTCATAGAAAGGAAGAGGAAAAAAGAAAATATTGAGAATGTTTTTATTTGTCATGTAGTTCATGCGCATTATATTATCGAGTCTACACACAACAACCCTCAATATAAAAAGCATTATTCCCATTTTATGGAGAAGAAAAGTTGAGGCCCACGGAAGCTAAATGATCAAGATGACAAAACCAATTAAGTGGTAGGGTCAGGACGTATGTAACGCCACATCAATCTCCCTTGAAATATCCGTATTTTTAAAAAGATTTTATTCATTTATTTGAAAGAGAGAGAGCATGAGCAGGGGGTGAGGTAGAGGGGGGAGGGAGAAGCAGATTCCCCATTGAGCATGGAACCAGACATGGGGTTCAATCGCAGAACCCCAGGATCTTGACGTGAGCTGAAAGCAGATGCTTAACCGACTGAGCCACCCAGGTGCCCCAAAACCCTATATTTTTAATTCTATACTCAACTGCCACTCAATTAGAATTAAGATGATAATGAAGAATTTGATACGGAAATCATCACCATTTGGGACCCTATAATTTGACATACCATCCCAATTATAGATATACCTATAGCTAATAAATTTAATCAAAAGTGAGGCCAAAAATGCCTGAAACAACTAAAGAAAATGCATACCCCATTTGTCAGCTGTTAAACCATAAGATACTTTCTAATTCACCTCATTTCTCAATGTCTCCCAAAATTCAGTCTTGTGAAGGAGAGTGTGAGCAATAGGATTGAAGAAAAGACCTTCTATTCAACAGAGTCTATAAGTAAAAACATCATATAGTTAGAGATAAAATCTTCTCTGTGTCCTCAAGCCACCGTGCTTTTACTGGAACTGGCCAATGCCCTCTAAAGATTTTATTTCACTTTGTTTTTAGTTGAATGGATCTAAGTTTGAGAATGGTTATGCGAATATCCCCTAATACATGAATGAAGACCCATGTTAATTAATACATGGAGTTGGTCACGCTCATCCCCGCTCGGGTTGTCAAGGTCACCAGCTCTGACTCCATGTTGGCCAGGTGGCTCAGCTCTAGTTCACTGCATGGACAGAACCCCTTACACACAACTGCCGGGCAAACTCATGCCCTTCCCCCAGAGTGTAGATAGTTCAGCCCAAACCTACCATCAACTCAAATGCAAATGATGGTGAGTTAATCATGCTGTCTTTATAAACAAAGAAGAGCACATCAATTTTCATAATATCATTTTCTATTTCCAATATGAACATCTCAGTAGTCTTTAATCAAGTCGTAATTTCTGAGTTCATTCCAGTCTCATGGGCCTCAGAACCGTGCTTCAGGGCATAAAGAGAATGGCTGGGATAATATGCTAGAGGACACAGGCAGCTACAGTAGCATATACCGCTCTGGGCACCCCTGGCTCCTTGATTCCCTCTCTTCCTACCTCCTTCAGTTCCCCAAAGATTGAGTTAGTGGCTTGGGTAACCTTCTGTTTCCCAATTTCCCTAACAATATTTTATCAGGAGCTTGATACTCATTTTACTAATTGCTAATTAACCAAGACCAATCCCTTAAGAATCTTTGACAATGTAAGTAAAAAAAAAAAAATCTCACTTCCTCTTCTTGCACAAAGTGTGGGACAAATGCCTTATGCCTTACTTCAATGTTGAGCTGAAGGTTATACATAAGAAATGTATATAACTCAGATGTCATGATGGCTCTCAAGTACTAAGGGAACAATTAAGATTCCCTATTAAGAGTCCATGGCCTACTGAAAATTTCAGAACCCCTCTCTGGCATACAAAAGTGCTAACAATAGCTGAATTAAAGGTTACATACCATCTAACCACAAGCTTTCAACAAATTATTGCAGAAATAAAAAGCCACCAGTTAGGATATAAAATCTAAATAAACAGAGCAGATATTCACCTAGTTTAGTTTCTTTACAAAATGGATCAAATATGCTAAAAATGTTACCATTGCTATGGGCTTTAGAACGGTAAAAAGTAGTTTATGCAAGACACTCAAAAATACCCAATCACCAGTAAAAGCTCCGTTCACTGGCAATTCATAAAAAATTGAATTGAATCAAATCAATCTCTCTATCATGAAAGAAACATTTTTGGACAGGGCATGGTTGATCCTGAATTAGAGAGACAACATGGAGTGTCATGATGTTCTTTAGGGTGGGAATCTGATTAAATCAAATTTCTCCAAAGCAGAGAAGTGGGAAGGGAAACAACATGGGAAATATATACTTTGTGAAAGTATAATTCTAGGCTTTTACATGTGCCATCTAAATATATTTTCTGAGGGAATTGAACAAGGGGTAGTGGAAGGAGAAGCAGGCAGAGGGTTTGGGTGACTGGGTGACAGACACTGAGGAGGGCACTTGATGGGATGAGCACTGGGTGTCATACTATATGTTGGCAAATCGATCTTCAATTACAAAAATATATTTAAAAAAAGAAAAAAATATGTATATTTTCTCAGAAAACCTGGGTATCTCAGTTGGTTAAGTGTCTGCCTTTGGCTCAAGTCATGATCTCTGGGTCCTGGGATGGAGCCCCACGTTGGGCTCCCTGCACAGCAGGGAGTCTGCTTCTCCCTCTTCCTTTGCTCCTCCCCCTGCTCATGCTCTCTCTCACTTTCTCAAATAAATAAGTAAAATTGTTAAATTATTCTCTCAACAAAACAAAGAGTATGTATGATTATTTCTTTCTACTATTATTTATAAGTTGAACTTAGTAGTGTGGAAGAAATCCACTTCATCCAGAATAATTTTGTTAATCAAGTTCCAAATGACTTCATTCTGCACTCAGTCACATGGCATGGAATCACAGGAGAATGTTTTGGCAAAAAACTAAGGTGTTTTATAAGGTGAATATAAGACACAATCTTTGCTTTCCAGATGATACAACAAAATTTTCAGAGCTTATATGAGCAGCAAGCAAAACATACTTACGAGTAGTTCATATTAACATTACCCATATTAAAAGATTTCTCAGTTTTTAAAAAAATGAATAACCAATAGATATCAACAACTTCCATATGAAGACATAAAAAAAAAAAAAAAACCAGATGTCTGGATCTTCATTGTTCCAAAAACAGACACTGGGAAGAGAGTGTGTATATCTTCCAAAATAATGCCAGTCATTCTTTTCTTACAACACTTAAAGTATTGAGATCAGATAAATTAAAATGTGCTTAGTCTACATACAAAGTCTAAGTCCTAGTTTGAGACATGGAAAGATGTTATCAGAAACCACTCCAAAATAGAGGCATCTTGCTTTCAAAAAGTTTCCAATATAGTAGAGTTTGATAGTGCAACTAACCCAGGTTTTCCTTTTTTGTTTAGTCATTCTCTGGAATGCAATCCAAGGGCTAAGACTATTGCTCCTAGGGCATTACAAGGAAGTGAGCTCCTGCATCAGTAAGTCAGTTTATTATAAATGGCCAAACCTTCTTGAAATACTTTGCAACTGTGATTTGTGTTAGGTCAAGTCAAAGTCTCTCTCAGAGGAAAATACAACAGCAAAGACTTCAGCCATTTCATATTAATGACCTTCTTTCTAATGAGTTCCTAAAAAGAAAAAGAGGAACCATCTCTATAACTGTGGAATCTAGCAAGCAAACACCATGAACTTGCATTGCCAGTGAGAAGACATGATGAACTCCAGCTCAGAATCATATTGAATCAGGTTCAATTCAGGACATAAAATGAAATGAAAAGCCCAAACTAATTAGATTGTAATGAGCAGTTCATATGCCTTATGTTGTTTTATCACGTGCAGTAGGTGCTGTATCCCTACAGTGAATGACTTCAAGCAAGTCATCAGCTTGTACTGTGTTCAAGAATGCTAATCAGAAGGAAAGGCTCTTTTTATGACATGCTTGAAGAAAGCAAGATTGATTGTAGCTTCTTGATCATAGCAGCGCCAGAGGAATGGCTTTATCTCTATTAAACTTCACTTGCGTTTCTGGAAAGCATGGAGTGTCCTAATGAGACAGGCAGAAATAAAGGAGTTCATTAGTACAAAATTGCTAAAGTTGAAATGTCATGTTGCAAGTTGGAAGCTGATATTCTGAAGAATATTCAGAGTCTGGGTCTGAAACTCAAATGTCAGTAACAGGTACCATTTGGGTTTTCCTCAGCCTGTGCTTCCTTCATCTCGCATTACTGTTCAGTGAATTTTTAATTCTGTGGCCCCAGGGGCCTTTACTTATATCATGAAATAACTGAAAGAAAGAAAGAAAGAAAGAAAGAAAGAAAGAAAGAAAGAAAGAAAGAAAGAAAGAAAGAAAGAAAGAGAGAGAAAAGAGTGGTCTACAATTTGTCATAAGGTCTCAAAGTGATTTTCATTGTACCATGGCTGAGTGAACCAGATTAAATGAATTAAAGAGAAACACAAACTAACAAAAGTAATTTCCTTTTTGTATGCAGGTCATCTGCTAGTGTGTTCTTGATCCATTACCTACTCTTTCCCTGCTCTGCTTTGTATCTCTGGGAACTATATGGCCCAGGTTCCTGCAACTAGATTTTGGTAGGTTTGGCCAAGGGGAGGCACTGGCAAAATCCTACGGGAAGTAAAAGATGGCAAAGTCACAGTTTTTTTGTTTGTTTGTTTGTTTGTTTTTCTGCTCTTATTTTCACCCATGACAATGATTCTATCTTCTCTGTGATTGTGGCTCTAAGAGAGAAGTTCCTCTCTCTGGGGTCTCAGGTCCAGTAAGACAGTCCTCACCTGGGTATCTAGATTCTAGTTTCCCAAGGATGGTCCTCATCTTTGAACTGTGAAAAAGAAATACCACCCCCTTGTCCTTCTAATCCTTGGGGTGGTAGTGGCTTCCTATGGTTTTTAATTTCAGGATCACTTCACCACCACCTTGCCAACATTTCCATCATTTATGTAACCAATTCCCTGTATTAAATCACCTCCATCTGAAATACCTAGAGTGGTTTCTGTTTTCCTGCCTGAACCATTATTAAGAGAATGGTTTTACTCGAAACTTTCTTCTCAGGAGTAACATTCCCTTTGAAACTATCCTCATGAGAAAATATACAAGGACGAGAATAAAGAGGGAACAAAGAACAAATTACTAAAAGAAAAGGCTTTACATGAGTCTCTTTCTATGACAATTGTCCCACAATACCATCATTTATTTGTGCATCTGCTGCAAGTGACAATTGCAGCCATGTGACAATTAGGAGTCCTTAAACATTTAAATGTCTGCACACTTTTAACCTCCTGCAGATTTTCTCTAAATAATTTGCTTACATTCTACTTAACTACGACTTAATTTGCTGCTAAAATTACGTGTTTCATATTCATATTCAACATCATACCTCTGGTATTTTTGATGCAACAGATATTAAATTGCATTAGCAGTATCTTGGAAGAATAAAATAATTGTGGAATAAATTTCAAAACCAAAAATGAAAGATTTCCTGACTATATGAGATGCAAGATACATTTTGAGTGGGAATAGAAAGAGAATAGTCTCTTTCTTTTAGTCTCCTCCAGGTTATTCGCAGCCTTTCTCTTACTAGAAAAACTCAAACCAATAAGAGAAGTCTTATTTGTGATTTAAAAAGAAGAAAACTGGGTAAATATTTAGCCTATCTTGGAAGATCCTTCATAATAGTGAACATTTACACTTCCACATAATTGGAAGTTTCTCACAGTGATTTGGCAAAGTATCAATCAATTATCCTTGCCCTCAAGACTCCTGGGTTCCACTAGTAAAATATCAATAGTTGCATTTTTCAAAGCCTATAGTCTTATTATTAAAATTTATCCCAGTTTTATACATGAAGAATCTGACTTTCTGTTACTACAGTTACTTTACATTTACATTAAATAATATTAATGCAGGAGATCCTTCATAGCTTGGTGACACCAAAGTTATCATAGCCCCAAAGCCTGTTTTGAAATCCTCTCACCAAAATTCATTTATACATCAGAAGTGCCCAAAAGAGGACTATCATGGCAAATTGCCCATGGTTTTTAGTAGTGAAAGGACAGGATTGGCCAACAAACCATGGCTATGGACAAACCAGGAGCCATCCTACTGCAGGTTGATCATAAGCCTGGTAAGCTGCATGCTTAGCCTCCTTTAGCTTGACTTTTGCTCATCACCTCTCTTCATTCCAGCAGCTCATGAATACCCAGATAACCCATAACCTTTTGAATTTAAACTATGCCTTACAAGATCAACCTGAGGTGATGGGCTTGATCCACAGGAACTTTCCCTGAGGCTAGAAAGATCCAAGAAACATTAGAACCACTTTCAATGAAAGCCTCAACCTCAAAGAAGCTGAGAGATTTAACTAGCAGTCCTGATTCCTTTCCTCTGAAAAATGGTGTTTTAGTTTGCTGAGGCTCCCATAGCAAAATACTAGACTGGTTGACTTAAACAGCAGAAACTTATTTCCTCACAGTTTGGGGAGCTAGAAGTCCAAGGTCAGGGTGATGGCAGGGTTAATTTCTTCTGAGGCCTCACTCCGTGGAGTGCAGACGGCCACCTTCTCCCTGTGTCCTCACATGGTCTTTTCTCTGTGCACATACATCCTTGCTGTTTCTCTGTTTCCAAATTTATTCCTTCTTATAAGAAGGCCTGCCAGATTGGATCAGGGCCCACCCTAAAAATCCCATTTTGACATAATTAACTCTTTAAAGGCCCTATCTCTAAAACAGTTACATTTTGTAGTAATAGGAATTAGAGCTTCGACATATGAATTTGGGGTGGGGGGCCAGGGGGGACACAATTTAGCCCATAACAATGAGACTAGAGAAATGTGTCTTTGTTGGGCCCTATACTTTTCTTTCTGCAAACTATTCTTTCCTTGGTGGTTGCCTCACCCAATGTCCTCATTCTTAAAGATCCTTTACTCTTCAGTTCTGTGAAAATTCCTTAGAATAGAGCATGAAAATCTCATGTTACTCTATGATTTCAATGGCAACTAAGTGTTATGTATTAACTTTTTCAGGTATGTTTGTTTTGCAATAGGGGTTGAGCATTAACCAAAAAGAACAAAATTGCATTTGTGAGATTACAGTCACTAGCAATGGAACACAGGTGATGTTTTTTGTGTTTCCATAGCTTTGAAATCACGGAAGATCTGGAGCCCTCTCTGTCACCTACTTGTAAAGTCAGCTTTGCTCCTTGGCCTCCTAAATTATCATCATTATCATTCAGGCCTACCTAACATTTTCTTTATTATTGTGCATTTACAGAGTGTCAGTGGGATGCTACATCTAAGGAAGCTGCTAAAAGTTGGTAAGTAGTGTTTGAATACAAATCTCCAACCCAGAGCTGCTAGAAATTATGTTTATGATTCAATAAATGGGTTTTTTTGACTATTGCCCAAACTGTGCCCCAGCATGACCTGGGTGTACTAATCCTGCTAGGGGTACTATTTTTGGATGTCATAAATCTAAGCTTCTGGCTATTTCTAGTCATTAAACATCCCATGGAACTTTTCATAACACTAAGGGTTTTTAATCCCCAGCTTCTGGCCAAATTCCAACTGGAATAATTACATTCTGCTTACTGTACCTAAATTCTCATATGGAAGTTTGAGAGACTCTTTTATTGTATCATCTCCACAATTAAACTGTAATCTGTAGAGTGTGTTGCATGGTTCCTAACACAGGAGAATGCATGCATCACATAATCCTGTAAGTTGTATTTCTGATCAAACTCCATTCAGCCATTACATTTCTTCAGGCTCTTTGTAATAATTTTAAAGCCAAAATACAGCTGATAACTACTAAATTTTATGTTGTCTTAAATCACAGGGAATAGAACTCAAGAGTTCACCATAAGAGTCCCCTTCCTAACAACAGGAAAATAGAGCTTCTTTGCCTGAATTTCATTATTGTTCACATGGTTGTTTGGGAATTCGGTTTCAACTCAGAAACACACAAAATGTTACAGGCAACTTGAATTCATTAGATTCTTTTGATTATATGGGAAGTTAAGAAGAATAAAGCTTGGTCTTCCACTATGCCATACCCACATAAGTAAAGTTTCCAATTTCTAGTTATAGAGAAAAAGAATACCAATTTTTCAAAGGTCTGGTCACCTAACATTCAAAAGATAAACAAAATGATCTCACTGAAGGAGTTCATCAAACATACAAGGTCTTGAAATGGGCCTAAAGTGACAGCTGCTCTTGCCAGAAGAGGGTCTGGCAGGCATCTAGATTCAAGGTCGAGGGGTGGGATAAAGACCAGAAACACTGGCACCGGACAAGGGTAGTAGTATAGGGCAGTGCATTAGACACATTAGCTTTTGCTGGTATCAGCTTCACAGATGAAAAGAACTCAACTTGTCCCCATAAAACAGTAACAGGAAGTGCAGTAGAGCCAGGCAGGAGCACTCTTGTTGTCATTACTATTCAAGTGACCTGAGATCTCTTGGGTGGGATGGACAGGTAACCAGTCCTTTTCAATTAAGACCTAGCCAATGTGTTTTGCAAAACCTCAGGCAATTCCTATTCCAGTGACTTAGGAGGCTCACATGTCTGACCAGCTGGCCCAGGTGAGGCCTGCGTCTGCACTTGTCCCACCAGGACTGAGCAACCAGACCAGTGGAAGAATGCCTCTGGGACAGAATGTAATGGGGTTCCTTTGTAACCTTTTCCGACTCTTACATCAAGAAGAGGGGATTTCCGTGGCCCCTGGTGGCTCAGTCAGCGAAGCATCCGACTCTTAATTTCGGTTCAGGTCATTATCTCAGAGTTGAGCGTGGAGCCTGCTTAAAATTCTCTCTGCCCTCCCCTCCTCCTCCCCCTACTACTCCCTCTCGAAGAAGAAGAAGAAGAAGAAGAAGAAGAAGAAGAAGAAGAAGAAGAAAATAACTTATATATCAACTTGCATCACTTTACTACATGTGTAGCTCTGATTCCCTTGTTTCATGTAAGGGACAGTGGGAAACAGAAATTCTGGAACCTTGAAATTCAGTTCATTTACGAATTGATTTTTCTCCCTGAATTTTTGTTTTATTACTATCAAAATAACATTTCTACATGGCTAGACCGAACTCCAAATGAAATAGATCTGCAAATACTGATAGAACAGATTTCCTTCTGGTCAACAGGATAGCAAACAGCATGTGTCACCAAATTCAGATGTAAGAGAGACACGACATAAACAGAGACAGCATTAAAAATAAAGCTACAAAGCTTTGAAGAACCAGTATATATTTGGTGTTTCATTGTACATTTAATTCCAAGAATCACCCCCCCCCCCCTTCTCAAGAAAATAGAACTAGCTAGAAAACCATGGAAATGTATCTGGTGAAAGCCTCAGAGTTACATTCCCATTTAAGCTGTTTCCACATTTTCCCCTCTTCAAATTTTGAAGCACTGTCTTTAAAATTGTTACATACCCAGAAGGGTTGGCAGAATTAGGACTGGAATAAAATAGGATACGATTTGTAAAATCGTAAAATCATCTTCATATATTTGAATAAGGTACGCTTCCCCCTCTCAAACTTACTCTGTAAAATGGCTCTTATAGCAGTTGTTAACACCATAGTGTGAATGTGAGGCAATGTGCTATCTCTCTCAGTAATATTTGCATTTTGGATCTCATTTCTAATTGTGGAATGAAATAATCTGTTCCAGATAAAAGAATTTTAAGTTTAAGCCCAGAAATTATTTTTGAGCTCTACTTGATCACCTTTTTTTGGTAGCTTGAAGGGAAAGACTCACAGAAAGTAGTTTTTCTTAAGAGAATATTCTCTTCCTGCCAATTTTTGCTTTACAAAACTACATTGTTTTACATTATGTATGTTAATCAATGCACTCGGAGACTTGTAGGGAGCTGGAAGGGCTTAGAGCTGGAAGGACTTTAAAGTTTATCTAATCCAATCCCCATATCCAGAGATTTTAAAATAATAAATCTACAGCTGTCTTTAAACTAATCTTTGATACACACAACTCACTGTTTCATAATGATCTTTCATCTAGATGAATGTCCCTTAGTGACATGATTAGAAAGTGTCACTAGTGTTTGTGTCTTTATATCTGTACGGGCCCATCTGCACGAGCCCAGAGAGACAGCCCTTGAGGTGAGGCTACGGAATCACCCACGCGGGTTACGTGCTGTGAGTAGTTTTCTCCAGTATGGTGACAGATTTGCTTTAAGCAACGCATGAACTCCAATCTCACGTCCTTATCGGCCAGTAGTAAACACGTGTGCCACGGCAGGCTGGGATCAAAGATGAAAGAGACCCTTGAAAGAGAGAAGTTGACAGGGCCACATGAGGAAAGGTCCCTGATCCGAGCTTCCTTAGAACAGCGCTCTAACCAAGAAGCTAACCAGCCACAGACACATACAAATAGGCACACCCCCATTTTACGATGAAATCGCTTAACCATCATTGGCCCACTTTTCAGCAAATGAATGTTAACGCATTATCAGGTTTCCAAGCAATTATTCAAATCATTAGAATGTACTAGATTTCTCTTTTTCTGTTTCTGAAGAGTGTGTTGAGTTGTTGACTAGTGATGTGAATGAGCAACCTAAGGAGTGGGGCGGAATTTATTCTTATTATTAATAACAGACTTCACGTAGGCCCTGGCATGATCTACAAGGCTTAACGCTCCAAAGCTAGAGATCACAAGTTACCCATGACATGATGGAATTTGTTTTTTAATGAGTGTATTTCATCTTAACTCATGTTGTCATGTGGAGCCATGATGTCACCTAAATGTAGTTAAAAGCCGTAAAAGGTGCCATATTCTCCTACTAAAATATTATTAGCATTTTACTAGGCTCCTGTATCCTATAATAAGAGGCAAAGAGAGAATCCAGATTTCTACATTTCTCTTTTTCTACAATAGAAATGAACTTCACCTGCTTTCAAGAAAAGACTACAATTGCATGATTATATAACAAAGGCAGCATTATTCGGGATTTTGAATGGAAGAACTCTGAAAACAAAATACAAAGAACATATAAATGTCTGAATCTTTAAAAACTTAAAGTTTATCTACTTTAGGGGCACCTGGCTAGCTCAGTCAAAATAGAGTGTATGACTCTCAATCTCGAGGTTGGGAGTTCGAGCCCCGGTTGGGAGTTGGAGCCCCGTGTTGGGTATAGAGATTACTTTTAAAAAATCTCTTTAAATAAAGAAATGTATTGGAGTGCCTGCGTGGCTCAGTTGGTTCAGCATCTGCCTTCGGCTCAGTTCATGATCTTGGGGTTACGGGATCGAGCCCCACATCAGGCCCCCTACTCGGCAGGGAGTCTACTTCTCCCTCTCCCTCTGTCCCTGCTCCTGCTGTCTCTTTCTCACTCTCCTTCTCTCAACTAAATAAATGAAATCTTTTAAAACACACACACACACACACACACACACACATTTTTTTTTTTAATTATCTACTTTATCTGTAAATCACATGTGTTGAGTAAGAATATGTCTTGAGGAGGCACATATAAGATCATCCCCGACTCTTGGTTAGGACACTGATGTCCCAACCTTGTCATTGTTGTTTTCAATTATTGTGCATTTGCCTAAAAAGGACATATTTAAGCAATATCGCACATAATGTAGAAGAAACATGTCAGTAGTTTGCCAGAAGTCTGAAAGCCAACAGGCATCTCCTGAGGTCTGATTCAAAGCCAGCACTGTGTCGTTGGAGGATAGAACTGCGCAAGACCTTAAGTAAGCTTCAAGCCCACAGAAAAATGACCCAGATTTTCACTGTCATACGTCTTCCCAAGATATCCACAATGGAGGGTAATTCTTTTGCTGTAGAAGATCCACTGTGCTCTAAGTCACAGATGATGACAGGCATCATAAGGTAGTGCTCCATGTAACCAGAGGGCCTAAGCACAATTGTACACGTATAAAGTGGTTGGAAAAATTTGTTTACTTAAGAATGTTTCATGTTTAACAACTTAGTTGCCATTTTCACCATTTTCATTCACTTTTGTGCCAAATGTACCAAGAGCCCAACAGGAGCTGATTTTATGGTACTTGATAAGTTTCCTGAATCTAGAAAGAGAGTGAGTCATACAGCAAGATTAGGAACAAACCATGTCTATTTGGGTTAGTGTGCTAAACTTAGCTAATGGTTAATTCAATCCATCTTAAGTATGAATTTGGGGAAAGAGATACATTCAACAGGTGTAAAAAAGATGGACCAGTTCAACTCAATAGCTTTTGAGGTCTCTTTAACTCATTTCTACCAAAGCCACATCGTTATTTATAACTATTGGATATGAGGTTATTCTCTAGACCCAAAGGGAGTGGAGGAAGCAGAACAATACTAACTCCCATTAATTCAGGTAACTAAAATCTAACCACTATGCAAAATATGTTGGTTGATTTGTTTGCCATACCCAATTTTATCTGAAATTGTCCTGTTTGTAGTCCTCTACACTGGAAATAGTCTTAGGCTATTTTGTGTATAAGAATGTCCATTGATCCAAATATTAATGAAGACCACTGGCCAGAAAGGAACCAATACAGTTCTTTCTTCTATTTTTTTTTTTTTTCAGGAGATGCATTCAGATAGTGGTGGTTGCTACACCTGATGGATCATACTCAGGAGCTGTCACCATGTTGGGTCATGCTCAGAATTGCTAAGCTGAGATATTCTCTCAACTAAGAGCCTGCCCTACTTGGAATGGAGGTTTTCATGAAATCAAAATGCCTTGATAAAAAAGGCACACTTCATAGCTACCAATGTTCAATCCCAGAAATACCCAAACTTTTTAAAAAGAATATTTTTAGGCTAATAAAATGGTAAATGCCGTATATGCAGAACAAGAAGGATGACTTTTGAAATTCAAGGGCAAATTAAATCGAAAAATGTAATTTATTTAGTGTTTCCCTTAAATAAACACATAAATGGATATAATTTGATGAATGCAATGTATGCCAGCAATAGTGATAACACCAAAGAGAATTAACAACTAATTTTGCAGAACTTATTTGGCTGTTTAATTTGTGTAAACACTGTTAGTACACTTCATCCTGTGTTGTAGTTTATTGGACAACTAAAACTTCAATGCCCCGATACTAGCCAAGAGGATCTGGAATAGAAGTGCTAGCAGACCCCTCTGGCTAAATTGGAGATAGTTGCAATGCCATTGAATGATGTGCACATGATTTTGCAGAAGTAACACCAGCACCAGGCATTTGCAAATGTGCCAAATTCTCCAAAACTTCTACACAGGGAAAACGTTTAAGGATAGAAATAGAAAACTATGCTTTAAACTAAAAGCAGCCTTGCAAGTAATTACATGCCTACTTGCTCAGGGTGATAAATTACACTTGCTCATGCTTTTTATACTTTTTCTATGACTTATGAGAAGATTATAGGTAATCTTTTTCTTTCCATTGATACTAGTAAAGTTGCATCCAGGCCATACATGTTAGTCTGGAATTAAACAACTTTGAGTGTGATCTGGAGCCAAGACAGGTGGTGAGAGAATGCAGGAACTAAGACGTTAGATTGAGAAATGGGGGCAGGGGGAGGGCAGTGGAGTAGAGAATCACTGAAGACCAATTCATGCAACTCATAGTGCAGCTGTGCGGAATAAAATTCAACTGTGATCAAAATTGCAGTTGACAACCTGAAGACAAATGGAGAGCCAAGAGACAGACAGCTCGTTGAGAAAGCTTGGCACCCACAAGTTTAGCCAGTGCACCGTGCAAGGAAAATAGAATGCAGATGGAAACAAAAGTAACTGAGATGTGGTGAGAGAAGGGACTGTAAACATCAAGTCCATCAGGTGAATCTGAAGGCATTGCGATAGGCATGAGACTGTGCCTGTTGGGTTCAGAAGTGGTCTTCTGGGAATCAGGCAAGTCCCCTACTGCCGTCAGCCTGAACATGACTTTCTCTCATAGTCACATGCCAGTGACCACCCTTCTACCACCTTCCTAGGTAAATTGCAGTTTGCTCCAACACTATCCCCTAATCTACTCATCCCCATCCAGAGGTCTTTTTGGGCCAACTGTTCTTTCAGACTCACCATGGCACTGTCAACCTCTAAGCAAAGCATCATTTTTGACAAATAGCCCAAATATGAATTCTGTTGATATTTCTCTTGTAATTCACAACATTTTGCGGGGCTTGGGGTGGGATGGAGTCTTCCATTGCTAGGACCTCTACCTTAGTTCATACCTTGTTTTGTCTAGCTTTGGCCTAGCAAAGTCATGTCCCTTGTATCTGTCGTTTTCAGGTGAAATTATCCCAATGACTCCCTAAGGGTTTGGTCTTAGTTTTCTCTAATTTTTAAAATCTTAAAGTTTAAAGAGGTATTTCTGGACAGCTAGTATGACATCCCTCCCCTGCAGAAAATCCTAAAGTGCTCTTGATCCATCAGACTCAATCTTACTGTCCACCATGGGAGAGGTCTTGTCAAAAATTTCTTTTTATGATAATGACTCACAAATTACTCTACTTATTCCACCCCTATTTTTGGAGAAATATGCATAGCACCTCTTCTTTCTGATAGATGATAGCCATTTTTTTTATCTTTTCTTCTGCATGTTAAATTACCCTGGGTCTTCCTCTCATTTAACTTACAAGATAATTTCTATAATTTTCACTACCCTAGCCATCCTTTCTGCACATGCTCCAATCTGTCAATGCTCCTCCTCAAATGGGCAAACCAGACATAATATCTTAGAATAGACCAAGCAATACTGAGAATCAAGGGATTGTAATTTCCCACAAAATAGATGTTTTTAAAATCTATGCAACCTAATCTTGCTAGCTTTCTAATAGATGCATTATACTCTCAGCTCATATTGAGTTTATCATCAACTAATTTCCTCAACTCTTTTTTTCCCTACATGGTCAATACCTATTATTTTCTATCTGCTGAAGATAACCATGTGGATAAAGGAGGATTATGACTTAATGTTCAAATATGACCCAAAAGAAAAATGCAAAATCAATAGATAGACCTGTGCCGAACCCAAAAACTTAATTAATGACAGTCATCTTTTACCAAAGAATGACAGATATCATTTGTTCAGCTAACTTCCATCTCACTGGGGAAGAGACAATTCAGTGGTGGAGGAGAGGTAGAAAGGCACAAACATAGTGCAGGTGCTGGGGATGTATCCAACAAATGGCAAGATTTTCAGCTGGATAGAAAAAAAAATCCATAAGGATTAGTAGAAAATGTCTGGAAAGATAAATTTGGACAATGTTATAAGGCATCCTAAAAAACAGATGGTGGCATTTCATCTTTATTAAGTAGGCATTGGGGAAAATTTAATGATGTTTGAGCAACTCAGTGACATAATAAGATAAACTAATATTCATATAGCAAACAGATATTATAAAGTAATTCTTGCAGATAGCATCTCATTTAATCAGAACCCTGCCCTACAAAAGGGCAGTGACAGGAAAGGTAGAGTCAGAGCCAGGAAAAGCCATGTGAGCTAATGTGGCATTCAAGAAAGAAATAACCAGGATAGTGATGTCTAGAATTAGAAGAAGAAGAAGAAGAAGAAGAAGAAGAAGAAGAAGAAGAAGAAGAAAGCCAAGATGCACTTGACAATGAAAAAAAAGTAGCTAGATTTGATAACTGATTGGATGTGGAAGCAACAAAGTAAAAGAAATCAATCATTACCACACAAGTTTTATCTTAATAACTAGAAGAATGGTAGTTCTCCTAATAGTAGTGGGGTGGAGCAGCAAAGACGCTAGGATTTTTTTTTTTTATGGAGTCAGAAAATATCAGATTGTTTCTGGATGTATTAACATAAATGTTTCCTGGGATATCTAAATAATAAGGTTCCAGAGCAGAGAGTTGTACGTATAGAGTATCAAAATGAAGTTATAGAAATAAATGGGAGTCCCAAGGGAGAAATGGCTGAAAGCAAAGGGAAGGGTATTATGAGAGGAACTGGTGAAAAGAAAAAGTGAACTCCTATTGAGTTGTTATAACAGGCAATAAAAGTGGGAAGATGGGGGCAGCCTGTGTGAACAAGCAGGAGGATTTAATGATGCAGAGAACCTGAAAATGATATAGTTCCTATGACAACCCCAAGTTGATCCAGTTACCCACACTGGCATGAGCGCTCCAGAAGAATATGGAATCTACATTTTGACTTCTCCATGCCACTAAGAGGACAGGCCTACTTGCTGTGCTGGGAGGAAGTTCATTGGATTTAGTGAACTTAAAGTGTGGTTTCAAGAACAGTTGGCACTGTTCAGAATTAAGTGTCCTGCTGGAGAATCCAAAGTGATAATGAGAGATCCCAAAGGTAGAGAGAGTGGAGGCCCATGTCAAAGGTGTCCATCTATCAAGAGTTAGGAGAACGTTCATGATTAGGCTGCAATGTAGGGGTGGGTTCTCCTCCCTGATGGACAATGACAGTGACAAGATAAGCTCCAAATACTACAGGACACGAGATTCTAGGCAGCTTCTAAAACATTGATTCTAGGGACCTCTGGGTGGCTCAGCAGTTGAGCATCTGTCTTTGGCTCAGAGCCTGATCCCTGGATCCAGGATTGAGTCCCGCATCAGGCTCCCTTTGAAGGAGCCTGCTTATCCCTCTGTCTGTGTTCTGTGTGTGTGTGTGTGTGTGTGTGTGTCATGAATAAATACATCTTTTAAAAAAATTGATTCTAGTACACGAAGGAAAATAGTCAGAAATCAGGTAATAGCAGAATTTTTAGTAAAGTCAAGGTTAAAAGAGGGGCAAGGATTACTAATGGGTTATTCCCAGCATAATGGGATAGAGATCTCACAATTTCTGCCTTAGGTAAGGATGGTCTGTGGAATCCGGAGCAAGTACAAACCCGCAGAGGCTTCCAGTGGCCACAGTCATGAAGACCTTTCAGATTGCAGAGACTGAATCCAGCAGTGAAATGCAGAGGAATGCCTTTAGGAATAACAGCTTCCACCAGGATACAGGGCAACTGGTGGGGAAGCCAAATTGCAAGGTAGAAAGGCATGAATGAGTGAAAAAGAATGTAGTGCATGGAAACAACTAACTCTGATAGAAGTTTGAACTATAAGAGAGAAGGGGTGGGGGTGGAGGAGAGAAGACAGACATCGGGAAAGAGCAGTAAGGCCCAGAGAAAGTTCTCTACATCTCCAGGTGATAAAAAACAAAAACATCTGTCAACAAAAAGAAGGACTCAATGGAAAGAGGGATCATCCACAAAACTGTGGGATCTAGAGGCCAAAGAGAAGGCAGTGAGGGCACACTAAGTGTGTCCAGGCAGGGAGCCCGGGCTTGGCTGCAGCCTGAGAAGAGGCCTGGGGTGGTGAGGGTGCTGCACAGGAGCCCAAAGGCCCACCATTCGTCCTAATGTCACCCTCAGCTCACTGTGCCCGTCTTCTCTCTGAGTCTGCATTCACTCAGGAATAGGGGAGATGGCCTCGATCCTTCTGGCTTGCAAGTGATCATGGACAGATTGAACGTCAAGATGTGAAAGGGAGGAAGCAGGACCAAGAGGAAGATCGGAGTAGGCCCAGTGTTGTCAGGAAATGAGGAAGGAAGCCAACCCGATGATGGTGAGGATGGGATCACAGAGGTTCCAGGGTGGAACGAGAACCAGCTGAAGGAACGCCGGAGTGCAGACGTGCCAGGGGACACTGCTCGGCACCATGACCAAAGTCCTGGCTGGCGGGCCACTTCCGGATTCTGGCTCAGCCACTTGTAAGTTATGGGACCTTGGACAAACGACTTAATCTCTCTAAACCTGCTTCCTCATCTGTAAAATGAGGATAATGTTGCCCTTGTGGTTGGCATAAGAAAGTAAGGGATTAGTGAAGGAATCCCATCAGATAACATATATACAGCACTCACGATCTTGCCAGGCCTGCAAGTGTGCTCCAACAAGCTCCGTGAAGTTGAAATAAAGAAGAGAAGGGCACAGCGGAGGGGAAATCATAGAAATTCGTAGTGACTTCCAACCACTAGAGTTTAACTTTCTCCTGTACTGTCATCTTGAAGTATGAAAGGATAAGGCAATGAGTGAAAAGGATTCATACTATAGTGGAAGCTGTGGGGGAGAGGGGGGTTAAGGTTCCAGAAGCTGTCCTCCAGAAGGAGCAGAGTAACTAAGGGGCTGATCGGCAGGCCAAGAACAGAAAGAGCAAGGCCATTTGATGGGAAAACCAAAGGAAGTTCGCGATCCGAGAGGCCAAAGGCCTGGGGAGTATGAAGCTCCAGGTCATAAGAGACTGGGTGAGGGATACGATTTGGAAGACGCGGTCAGGAAAAAGGCCTAATAGAGAAAAATTGTAAAAAAAAAAAAAAAAAAAAAAAAAAAGAAAGAAATAGAAACAGATCAAAAGGGACAAAGCAAGATGCAGAGACAATTTCTAGAATGATGGCTTCAAAAACCTGGATTTTCTAGCAAACTCATTTTATTGTGGGTTTTATACTTCTTGACTCTTTTGCCACCTGCATATATTATTAGTTAAGTCAAAATACTGAATAAAGATGAAACAAAACATAAATACAGACATTAGAAAGGAAGTGGCTCATACCATGGTTTGGCCTCTCAAGTCCTTATCATGAAGAGGAGGGAAAGTCAAGTTCTCTGACACAGGGAAACCAAGGGTCCTCACCCTGTACTGGGCATGTTTGCCTTTCTGATGAATTTAAAGAGGCATTCCCAAGTATTTTCAGTGCTGCTGACGGGATAACCATAGAATTAAGCCTAGTGAAAACCTCCATCTACATTCATGAGCCATTGCCTCAATTATCATAACTCACTGAACACTCCCTCAAGTTCCAGGCAGTGTTCCACACAATCTTATTTAATCCCCACCATAAGACCCTAAGAGAAAGGGACTGTGGTCTTGCACATTTTTACCTGATGAACCAAAGCACAGAGATATAACGTCACCTGCCCGAAGTCACCGAGCCACGCAACAGCAGAGCCGCCGAGAGTGACTCTTCAGTACACACACTTAAGTGTCCTGGGGAAATTTCAAAACACAGGCAAATGCTCAGTAAATAGCTTGATATTTTTCATTGAGAAGAAAATGCGTGCATCACAGCTGTTTTTTCTCCTAATATTTCACTTTATGCAACGCTAATGGCTGAGTAACTTCTGATAATCGCTTGTCGTTCTAGAATCTTCTCTGGAAGCGTGTGTTTGGAGGTCCAAGACAGAAAAATTCAGATAAGATGGTAACCCCAAAATGTTGTGCGGAAGTGGCACAAAACCTCAGTTTTTCGAGATAGCAAATATTGGAAAACTTAGCTATGAAGGCCTAAAAATGTAATTGTAGCTTGGTAACACTATTAAATATGTATACTGTGGTCTTTTTGACAATTGTATTAATCCTTTTACAAAGCCTTCAGAAGTTCCATCACAGAAGCATGGATGCTGTTTTGATCTATTTATTACTCTTAAGTGTTCAGAGAACTGTCCCTATTTTCTAATTAACACTTTTAAAGATAAAAAGCCATGTATTAAATCAATCTGAATGATGGTTGTTTGTGAATCCCACAAGATAAGGCAATTTGCATGTTCACTTTGTACTTACAAACTAAATCTGCACATCTCCAAAGCAGCCCCTTATAATGTAAACCTTTTGTGAGTATTTGTAACTTGAAAGAAAGTTTGGCCTACTACAGAAGCAGTGCCAATTATCTAAAGGGCTTCGTTACCGAACATGATTAAGATACAAAGATACTGGGTTGTTATTTCATATTGTTTGCCATGGAATTGGAAGAAACGACTTTTAAAACCTCCAGGATCAGAGAGGACTACCTTTCCATGGGGAGCTGACACACAACTCGTTTCCCCCAACAGTTTACGGCTTTCAAAAGTAGCCAGTTGCCACTCAATTGGGGTAAAATTCCTTTGATATGAATTAAATTGCTTGCTGATGAAATGCACCTTTCAGCGACCTGTTTGAGTTTCAGCGGATGCCGTGGCACACTTTGTGATGTGAATCCCAGCATTAGTGCTAACTCGCCGTGGTGATTTATTATTGGATTTTCAGTACTGATGAGTCAGCGCCATAAGATGTTTACCAAATTAGAATTTCGAGAACAATGACACTGTTCTCATTAAACACAAGCTTTCGATGCCGATATAGGCTATTATTTCCACATGGTTATGGTGTGGTGTGTTCACACTTGGGGCACTCATCAGATAGGGTTTCTTTGCCTTTGCAGGATCTGTCTTCATTGGGCTTTACGTGCTCAATCAACTTTGAAACCATGTGTAAAAGCCCCAAGTTTTCAAAATTCAGAAAAGGATCCTTTATCTTTTTCTAAACAGTTCAACCTGTGCTTTTCCCTTTGCCAAATGCCTCAAGAAACCAGAAGTATCATGTGGGCTAGTGAAAATGCTATCAGATTTTTCTGTTTTTTTTTTTTTTCCAAGGAAAAGAAAAACCAACGCCTTGTATCCATTGACCTCTCTTGAATGGTTCTGTAAACGCCAAGACGTCCAAAAAGCTTTAGAGACACTGAGTACTGAGACCGTCAGCATGCGATGCTGACCTTTCCTGGCAAAGAGCACATGATCTTTTTTTTTTTTTTTCAGGTCTTTATTCAGCAAATATTTGATATTATTATTATTTTTTTTTCTCTCACTGAGAATTTATTGACTCTCCCCTGCAGGCTGGGGCTGGAGCTGGTGGAACTGTTGGAGACCCAGCAGACAGAAATGTAAGCATGAAATCCTTGTCTTCATGTAGCTTGCTTTCTAGAAAAGAGGACAAGCATAAGACGAATCTCTCAGTAAATATGTAAAATAATATCAGCTCACAATTTCTATAGGGGCTAGATCTGTCCTCTACGATTGAAGTACTTTAAACTTCAGCAAAAGCGAGTGAAATAAGTTTTGCCTATCCCCAGACCAATTTTGAGCTTATGGGAACAAGAAGAAGCTTCATATATCCTCCATACAAGAACTGCGCCTTAGTAGCCCGTGCACAGTCTTTGCATTTAGGTTCAGTCATAATTCCACCTACTAATAGCACTCTGCAGCACTTTGTATTTTGAATCTAAATTAAAATGGTCAGAGGGCGCATTACGGTTGACCATTCGGGTATGTTTAGTTGTGATGGAGCCCGAGGAAAAAACAACTAGACAATCTTTTTCAGGCTCTATCACTATTAGTAGATGATTGACAACATCACACTTCTTTTCTTTATTATGTCATGATTATAATGAGACTACGTACAGACAAATAAAACATATCAGCGACTCAGGGCACCTGGGTGGCTCAGTCGGTTATGCATCTGTATTCGGGGCCGGTCACGATCCTGGGGCCTGGGATCGAGTCCCACATTGGATTCCCTGCTCAGTGGGGAGTCTGCTTCTCCCTCTCCCTCTTCCTTCCCCCTCACTAGTGCTTTCTTGCTCTCTTTCTCTCTCTCTCTCTCTCAAAATAAATAAATAGACTCTTTAAAAATATATATATTAGCAACTCAAACCCTAAAGCAATGCATCTCAGCATTTGGCTTTTGTTCCACCACAAAGCACGTGACCAACGATGTTCACACATGGGGCTGGGTTTTGGGTTTGGTGGATGGCTAAGGACTTATGCGGTCCCCAGGACCCTAGCTAAACCTCCACCACTCCTCATTCCCTCAAGACTGCAAATGGGAATGTGAGTGTGTGAGGACCAAATTATTGTAGGAATAACTTGGAATCTTCTGCTCTAATTTATTTTTCAGCAAATCAGTTGAAAACGATTATTAATCCCAAATTACATGTGAACCATCTCCCAAAGAATCCCAACAAGCGTTCATGCCGCAACAGTGCATTTAGAACCACTGACCCAGATAAACGAAATTCTTCTAAAGTTAGATAATCATCTGTGCTCTGAATTTTTAGAAACTCAGTATATAGTTAAATACCAATAACCAAAGGCGGCCAGTGCCATACTTTAAGCATTGATTTTGCTTTATTACTCTACAGTTTTCTCCTACACGGCTTCCTCTCCGTCTCCCATAGGAAAGATTTGATGGCAGAGGGGGGCGGGGTAGCTGGTTAGCTCTGTCGCCAAAGCAGGTACTTCCCCCTCCTGCAGTCTCTGCGGCTCTCAGACCACCACTGACAAGTGTTGATATGTGGAAGTAGTTACCTCAGGTCGACTGTTCCTGCAGCCAAGCTGGGAGCAGTCACATCAATGGAAAGCTCTGTGGTCCCTGCCAGCAACTCTGGTCCACAGATGTCTCAGGACGCAGCCCCGCCCTTTCATGGTTGCAGCAGTGGGGTTTGCAAAGGATCAGCACACCAGAGTCGTAACCGACCTTAGGGTGGACTTCCACAAAAAGTAGGAAACTTGTTGGATTCAGAGGAATATATTTTTTTTATATTTAATACCCTCAAAACATGTTTTAGAAAGAATCCCTTTTCGATTCAGGTAGGAACATTTTGTTCTTTCTGTGAATGAATCCTTTGCTTATTTGGGGGATAAGTGTGGTTTTACGTACCCTGAGTTTACCCATAAATCCTTCTGAAAATGCAAACTGAAAGCACACTTTCCTTCTCATTAAATTCTATTATACCAAAAGAAAGATCTAAGTATAACTGTAACAGGATCTAAGCGGGGCTGTAAACCAGAACTACAGGACCGCCTTGTAAACAGTACAACATGAGAACACTTGAGAGGCTCCGTCTCTCCATCCTGACTCGATAAGCAATTGCTGGGTGAAGCCAAATCTATACATTACGTTAGTTGCTTAAACCCAAAGAGCATGGCTGTGTAGCCTTTTTTAATTATTGCGAGACAGGGAACATGTTTGACAGAAAATGAAATCATTAAATATGATTTCTCTAGAATAATGTGACCGCTCGTTGACAAGGCAGCAGGGTTGGAACTTCATTTTTTCACCTTTTAGCGAGTAAACAGAAATTCTGTAGAATTCAGGACACCCATGGGCATTAAGAAAAAGCTTGGCTTAAAGGCCAGGGTTGGTTTGGTTTGGTTGGTTTGGTTTGGTTTGAACTCAACAAGGGAAAGAAATTAAAGAGAAAGAAAAGAAGGGAGAAAAGAGAAATAGGACAGAAGAAAGCAGAAATGGAGCCAAGAAAGAAGGAAGGGAGGAAGAGAGAGGTGGGGAGGGAAAGAGACAAAAGACAAGGGTGGAATAAAATATAGAAGTTAAATACACTGACAGCGCAGCTACTTAAACACGCAGAACTTTCAGAGCCGATCAGCAAAAAGTTTGAAAGCTCAGGTGTTTCTATAATTGTGATACGTTGGGAAAATTCACACTGTTAAATGAGCCTCAGATTCTCACTTCCACCTGCATGAGACAGAAAACACTGCTAGGGTGCTGGGTTATAATCGAAACGATGCCAAAATGAGTGCAGGAGGATGCAAGACTTGTGAGATCCTTCTGTCTTGTGCTCCTCCGCTATGAAATTCTGGAGTTTGTACATTTATATTTTAATATGCTATTAATAGGTTGCATTTGTTAAATATTTGGAGGGAATAATTTTAAAAACATGCCACTCTTCTTATGAGGAAATTATTTTTAACACAGGATAAAGATCCGGTGTTAATTTATTTTTTTCCATTGAGAAATAGTTTCAAGGCTAAATACTCAAATCCAGCCCATGATCCCAGGGATTAGAAGTGAGCAAGATGCTGACGTAGTGATGCGGAACTAGAAACAGGGGGGGCCATTCTCATGAAGGCCAGCGTACAGGTCTTGGAAGAACAGGGTAGGATGCCAGGAAGGAGACATAAAACTAAAGAAGGTTTCCTCTTCCCATGTAGGAATATAACAAATCTAAATCCATGTTTCAGATTAGCTCTATTATATGAGCACTTTTTCATGAAAGAGCTATGTACAAAGAGGGCAGGCCGTATCTGAATGTCTGTGCGAGAAAACCATCCTATAATTACAAACTTACTTTGTACTAAAGATCTTTGGTTCCACCGTAAATGTTTTTGTTAATGGAGATGACATTGGAGAAAACTTTTCCAGCTTTACAATATCAGTGTATCCTGACCACATGGTTAGGAATGAAGATTTCTAACATTTTTGCCCGACACATGTTCGTGTGTCTGTTTCCACAAGTATAAATTATTTATTCTTCTGGATCTCCATTCATCAATCTCAAAATGGAGAAAATATAGAAAATGTATGTATTATGGATTTGCTTGTCTGCACTCTATTATAGAGCAACCCTTGCCCACATTTAAAGACTTATTTAAAGAGAATTTAAATATAAACAGATTCACATGCACGTGCATCCATAATGGAAGAATGGAAAAAGGAGGAAATGTTACGAGATTTCCTTTCTAGTTTTTTCTACCAAGCACCACATCTTACATGTACGGTGTCTGGGGTGTTCTTTCTTAAAAGGATATTCATTCTTTTCTCTTATCAGTGCCGTGCACTAAGAGCAAATGATGCTGAATTTGTAATATTTGTGATTTTTTTTTTCTTGGCGTTTGTTCCTGATTAACCACAAAGTTCCTGTAGTAGCGATATGGTGACTGCTTGCATGGGTTGAAAGTATTGAAGCCCAAGTGCTCAAAGGAAGCATAGCTTCAGGACAAAGGTCATGAGGAGAACACCTGATTTGGGTTTCAGGGGTGGCAAGGAGGGCGGAAGGGAAGTGATGCTTTACTCCACTTAACCTGGTTTGTCAACGCATCTTTGCACAATTTATTTACTTCTGACACTTAAATGCATGTGCAAATCCTCTGAGGGCTAAGTCATGCCATTAATCTTTTGTGGTGCGTCATTGTTATGCATATATACCAATTTTGCCAAAAATTCCCCATTACTTCTTCTTCGTTAAATAACAACAAGCTGTGAGGGTTAGTTCTGCATCAGCTCCTCAATTTCCTCATGAAAAATTGGCCTGCTTTCTTTTGGGTTTGTGAGCACCCAGGCCAATATCACTCATGTCTTGTTACATAACAAAAGAAAACAAAGGCGACTTGAACGGTAATCTGGCTTCGCCTGTTTGTTCTGGATCCCATTTTGATCTGCACAACTCAGACTACAGGCATTGTTTCCTCGTGCCCTATACGTGAAAAAAAATAAGGCAAACGGAATACGCCAATCCCTTAGTTCTAGCTCTTTGCCAAATCTGCGCTGAGATTTAGCCAAATCTCCTCACCCATTTATGGAATGACATGTGCCCTTGCTAGGAAAATTCTCACCATCTCATTCAGCCTCATTCTCTTCTAAATCTGTGCACACATCAGGCTGGCTAACCAGCAGAGCCAGCGCTTTCCTTTGCATGTCAAAGCCTGCTGAATGTGCCATTCCTTCTCTGAAGGGCATCCGCACACTGGCATCCCAGGTACCTCCCCGTGGAGGGTCACAAAAGTCTGGCTACAGTCAACACCCTGTCCTAATCCTGAATGAGTGTCATATCTCTTGAACAGGTGCTGGGACCGAAGACCGGGACCAGCTGTAACTCTCGCAGCCTTTTTCATGAGATAATAAGAATTTTAGGCAGGCTTGATGGAAATTTTGAGATTCATTGAATTGATAAATGTCAAATAAGTGGGGAAAGTAAGTGAGTGGCTTACGCATTGATTTGTCATCAATGGAGCTGTAGATCAGATGGCAACGTGATCATTTTTAGAGCAGCTCTCGTCTTCCTCTGCTCAAATGTACCAAATGAAGCGCCCATTTGCTGACTAGAAATTCACAGTTGAGGTCGACTGATGATGCAGTGCAAAGAAGCCTGTTCTGTTCCTCTGCTCATGGATGAACTGTGCCAAGCTTCACCTTTAAATAGCTCCATATTTAATTATGCGATATTTAGAAATAAAGTTCAGTCACAGCTCACTAATAATGTGCTCCCACCTAAGACAGAGGGGGGGGAAGAAAGAAGGAAGGAAGGAAGGAGAAAGAAAGAAAGAAAGAAAGAAAGAATAAAGGAAAGCAAGAAGAAACCCGCAATCAGAATCAAGAATCACGAAGCAAGAAAGACGAAAACCTCCGCACCGCCCTCCCTCCCCCCTCCCGCCCTACACTGCCGGCTACCCCCACATCCCCTAAAGCAGAAATCCCGAACCCTCAGCCCGACCTCAAAGACATACAGCCAAACCTAAAGAATCCCCCCCCGCAATTTAGCAACCAGGAACTCTTAAAAAGAAAAAAAAAAAAAGAAAAAAGAAAAGGACAACCCAGTGCCAGGCTGCAACATAAAATAAAGCATTTATTTAAGGGAAAGTTATAATAGATTAAACTGATTATAATAAAAATAAGCTAAACAATTTTAAAGGGTGATATTATTTTCCTATTTCACCATAAAACCTTAGGAAGTTATGGATTAACTTAAGCAAACAGAACCCAAAGAAGGTACAGTAGCTACTTTCTTGAAAACAAAACAATCTTTTCGTTCCTGCCATTTGTCTGAATTCTTCCTTCGGGCAAGCTGGACAGCTGCACTGGTAGGTTTTTTAGTCATGGGTTATAAGCCCCACCTGGCTAGATTTGTTTAGCAGACAGCTGGCAGAGTTAAATAAAAAGAATGAGACACAAAATGCTTCCCAAAAAAAGCTGAGAGAATACTTTTTGGATGTTTTAGCCTTTTGGAGGTTGATGGTTTTCTCTCGACTTTTTTTCCTGCCTATATTCACATACTACTGCACACTCACATCTAATAGCATGTGAATCTACGTCGTAGATATTTTCTCCCAATTATAACACCCTGGCTGAGGTAAAAATGCAGCACAAATGAAAACATCAAGTAAGCATGTCTTGAACGACTTTTTTTTTTTTTTTAGTTAGAAATACCAATTTGCAGTTTATAAGTCCCCAAGAATGACATCAGTTTTAAATTAGCATTTTTTTTTATTTCTACATTTTCTTTGCTATTTTTTTAAAGCCAATAAAATAGATTTTCTTCATCTGGAATGTTCTTTCTAGCTTAAAGATAAGAAGGAGGCTAAATTGTGGGAATGGCATCCTTCTGCATCTGTTTCGCTCACAAACCTATCAAATATCTAATTTTTGGCATGACTGCTGGCTCCGACAGGGGGATGACATAAACCAGCTTTGTGGTTACATGTTTCACTTTTAATCTCATGGAAATAAAAATCAGCACTGAAATGTCCCTTTCCATGTGACAATTGGGGACTCTTTTCCAAAAGCCCAGGCAGAGGGGCGTTAACCTGGTTAAGCTTAACGCACAGCATATGCAGAAGTGTCATGCATTTCTGCAGGAAAAGGCACAAGACAGACCTGCCCTTCAGTAGAGCTTTGTTCCCATCAGAGGCGCAGGGACTACAGACAATGGGACCGACCAGGAGGACTCGGTGGCAGCAGGTTACCCAAGAATGACTGAAAGGCAAACCAGGATGGGGAGATGGAGTCCCTCACTTAATAACCCTCCTTTCTCCATCTTCTGTGTGTTTTGTCTCCTTCTCTAAAGGCAGCAGAACTAGTGGAATATTTCAACCATCATGGGTTTGCTACTTAGCACGAGGAGAATCCAGCTTTTCACTAAACACAGTAAATATAGTATGGAAGGCTCAAAAAAAAAAAAAAAAAAAAAACCTAAATGGTTTGGACATGATCCTGATTGGAGGAACTCCATGCAAATGGATTCCAACTGCTTATAAATGAGCAAGGGGGTGGGGGGGGGTGCTGGTGTTCAAGACAGCATGGCAGAGAAACACTAATGCCGATACCCAGCTAGCACCTAAAAGACGACAATGATTTCCTGCCACGCCGAACGTACAACTCCTCAGAAGTTGGAATCTATTTACACAGCCCGTGGAAATGTTCTGAATATGAAGGACCAGGCCAGGAAACAAACTGTTTTAATTCATGACCTAATACTCGCTTCCCAGAGCAGAAGCCTGACTTGGCCCCTCTCCACCCAGCCCTATACATCTCTCCATGCAACGTAGACTTTATGGAGCCGGGCATGATCTGTTCGTTGCAGAGGCCTGATTCTCCCTAAGCACCGATATCAATATCATACATTTCAAATACAAGGGAGGCCCGGGCAGGCTTAATCCCCGGGGCCCAAGTAAAGCGAGTGTGGTCTCTGGGGAGGCTGTTGGCATAGAGCAAAAAGACAGTGTTACTGTATATGTTTTCACATGGTTAGCAAAATGGGTCCCCATCAAAGACTGAGAAAACAGGCATGGTGAGAAGGGAGGAGTGAGGTCACTCTAGGTTTCTGTTTGACCCTTAAAGACCATCCAATCTTGGCTGTCATCTGACAGTCTTCTATTTAGTTTGATAGATACAATTACATCCATCCAGCCAGATAATTACAGTACTGTGCATCCTCCATGTAGTGGTGGCTTAGCAGAATTAAAAGCTATAAAATCCTTTTGTGTGTGCTAAGGAGCCTCTCCTTTTCTTCTAATACAGATTTCCTTCCCCCTCACCCCCGCCCCCACCCTCGCTCCTCCTGCCCAAGGAAAAGAACCGAGGAAAGAATTCCCTGTAAATCGTAGGTTGTGATTCCCAGGTACCTGTAAACTTTCATAGGAATCCATCAAGTTGGTCCTAGCTCAACTTGCCTCTCAGGCAACTTCTTTACTAAAGAAAATTGATTCTTGTTTACTTCTTTCAGTAAGGAGAATCATGATGAATTTTAATAGGATAACCCCCTAGTGTTAGAAAATCTCCCTCCTTTGGTTATGGGAGCTTTGAAATTTGTAAACCAGAAATAAGCTTGGATTTTTTTAAAAAACGGTTTTAGACAAAAAAAATTAATAAATAAAAGATCTCTATAAGTTTCAGGCTCAACCTTAATAATTGCTCAACAGCTGTATTTTCATTTTATTTTGTTTCCATCACCCCAATGAGTAGTACGTTATTCTGATACTCTGTTAAAAGACCCTTTAATTGCAAATTGACCTTCAATTGTTAAAGGAATCACCCACACCGGTTAATACTTTATTTCTGGATGAAAATTAATATTGTCCCTGACTATTTTTAACACACATAAGCATTTCACTGGAGGTTGTGTGCACTGCTTCGTAAGGTGAATATTCCTGGGAGAGAAAAAAAAAAAGAAGTGTGATTCGCTAAATGTTAATTCTGTTCATTGAAAAGCCAGGAGAGGAAAAGTTTATTATTTTGGATAGAGGTACACATATTGCTGTGGGAATATTCTAGTGTAGGTTCCATAGCTATTATTCATGATATCATAACATCTCGTATTTCACAACAGAAAATGTCTTGCGTTATTTGTTGGGTCAAACGATACGACACGTTCTTGAGAAGATAATTTATTTTTTTTTAATTTTTAGAGTTAAATTTATGACATAACAAAAGATTAGTAATTTCTTCCACCACCTAGAGCTTCAAGTTACTAATTAACTAATCCATTAAATATATGTTTTCCACACTTAAGGAACCAAAGAAACCTGCAGGCTCTGTCAATCCACCCAGGGATTGCTTTCCTGGTGGTGAAATGAAACCAGCCTCTTTGTGGAATGGAGTGATCATTGGATGCCAGGAACACTACCCTACGATGTGTAGAGGGGGAAATGAAGGCTAGCTCATCCGAAGGAAACTACAGGGGAATTTTAGATCAGCAGAATGCAATTATCCAAGTTGGAATTGTTCCAGGACACCAAAAGCGAACTTTAAAGGTGGGTAAATTGAATAGCATTTCTCCTCAATTGCAGGGCAAGCAACCACGTCCCTGACAAGATGGGTGATTGTTCTCTTTATTTGTCTTTACTTTGTGGATACTAGCGGCCAAGGTCCTGGCCACTGTCATAGGAAATGGAGTGTGTAGTCCATTGGAGCAGAATGGAGGGCATCAGATTTAATAACAGGCACCCTACACTCTTCAGCTACCTAAAAAGTGAAAGAAGACATTTTTTAGAATCTGCTTCAAGACAAGATATATTTGTTGACCAGGTATTTAGGAAGATTCCATGTTTCCAGCCCCTCTTGCACTTGCACCTAAGTGGGACCACATGACTGGGTCCTGTTTGGCCACTGGAATGTGGGCAGAAATGTGTACTTGACTTCTAGTTGAGCCATAAAATGCACGACTTGGTCTGCCAAATTCTCTGTTTCTGCCAATCTCTCTCTCTCTCTCTCTCTCTCTCTCTCACACACACACACACACACACACACACACACACACACTCAAGGAAGTGAACTCCTTCTTGGAGTTAAGTTCTCCTGCTCGGAGAACAGCTGCCCAGAAGAGTCACTCAAGCTACATCAGACTGTACCAAGAACAAGGAAAAAAAAAACTTTTATTGTGTTAAGACTGGGGAATTTTTGTCATACTAACTAGAGATATCTTGACTAATATAATGTCCACAACAAAAATGGAATTCCCCTGAAGGCCAAAATTGAGAAAGTTGAAAAGTCACCCCAAAAAGCAAGGATGTGATAAGATGTACATTTTCATTCATTCCTTGTGATGTAAAATGAATGCTAGTGTTCTAAGGGGGAAACTAAGCATAATATATTAAGCTGTGAGAACATTACATCACTATTATGTTTTGACCTAGTAATTCTACTTCTAGAATCTACCCATGAAGAAAAAAGTTTTTGTTCCTCAGATCATTGGTTATGATACTAAAAATATTATACAGCTTTTATCATCAACAATAGAGGGATAGTTATCAAAACTTTGGTTATGCCTTTATTAGGGAATGCTACACAGTCAATAAAAATCATAAATGCAGTGAATATTTCCGTCACTGATTTATTCAATAAACTAACAGTTTTTAAAGATTTTATTTATTTATTTGAGAGAGAGAGAGAGAGTGTGTGTGAGCCAAAGAGAGAGAGAGCACACAAATGGGGGGTGAGGGCAGAAGGAGAGGGAGAAACAGACTCCCCATGGAGCAGGGGAGCCTGACACAGGGCTCGATCCCAGGACCCAGGGATCACAACCTGAGCTGGAGGCAGAGGAGCCACTCAGACCCCACCTAAGCTAATGTTTATTGGCACCTTTTTTGTGCTAAAACTTATTCTAGATGCTGAGGATATGGCAATGAGAAACACAGAAAAAAATCCCTCCTCTTATGATGTGTATATTTTTGGTGGGTAAGACCAACATGGTACAATAGACAAATCAATAAATAAAATAATTGGGAAACAAACTGGGAAAATGCTTCACTGAGAGTTAAGCAAAAAAGTTCTGACTATATATACAACCCCCCACACACACACAGGCACATCAACACACACATACACACACTCCACAGACGGAGTCAGAAAAAGTCTGCAGAGAAAGATCATAAAATTCTAACATATGCGTGTGCAATATTTCTAATCATGAGCAACTCAAAGGCCATGAAACATATAAATGAGTTGCATTGCTGTTGTATGAATTTGAAATATTAAGTGTACAGCACCAGTGTGGAGGGATCAATTTACATAGGGTACAAACGTAATTAGGCAGCTAACCAGGAGCCTCCTCTCAAAATGATTTTATTGTTACAAATCAAGTAACAGTCTACAAAATGATTTCAATTATTCAGAAGAAAACATTATTTTTTAAAATTTTTTGAAAGGCAAAGAAAGGGTGAGGGGTTGAGATAGCAACTAGCTGCTGGCGCTGATAACAGAAATGGAAGAACTTAGTACGCTGACAACAATCATGCTGGGAGCGCTCTTGGAGAAGCGAGGGCCCAGCGAGTGGGTTCGTGTTCTCCCTCCCCGTCCCTGCCCTGGAAGTAACACAAAGCCATTCATGGGAACTTTTTCAGCTTATACTCCAGAGAATGCAAAAACTACTCCTCAAGTGAAGAAAAAAATTTTTTTTCAAGTGAAAAATTAAAGAATCACTAGTGCTCTGCAGTGGACACTTAAATTTTCTCCTATGATATACTGTTTTCAGGGGCAATTTATATGCTATGGTGGGATGGGTTCATCCGTTAATTTTTGGAGTGCTCAGTACACTCACTCACAAACATCCAATGTCTATGCCATCCCGTCGACAGTGATTTTTTTTCTGTGTTGGAGAATTAAGAATTCTTAAATATTTTCTTAAAAAAGTATGGCTGAGTTTTAAACATTAAATAAAAAGTAACGTGTACAGACATACACATAAACACAAAAGTGTACTGTCTCTCTTATTAGGATTGGGAAAAACATGGGGTTCCTGGGTGGCTCAGTCGGGTCCTTCAGCTCAGGTCATGGTCCCAGGGTCCTGGGATTGAACCCCACGTCTGGCTCTCTGCTCAGTGGGGAGTCTGCTTCTCCCTCTGCCTCTGCCCCTGCTCATGTGCACTCTCTCTCTCTCTCTCTCTCTCTCTCTGTCTCTCTCTGTCTCTTTCTCAAATAAATACATAAACTCTTTTTTTAAAAAAAAGGATTAGGAAAACTTCTTAGCTGTGACTGTGACTTCCTGCTACCACTATAACACCACCTGGCACCTGCATGGGTGCAAGTAGCATCAACAGTGTCACATTGTTGGCCATAATGATCCCAATCACCATCAGCTGGCAGATGAGCTTAAGGAATGCCTTTGCGCTTCATGCCCTGCCCCTTCAAGACATAAATCACAAAGATGCTGGGTCCCCTGAAAGCCTGACCCCCTCCCCAAAGTCCATTCACATTCATCCACTCGTCATTTATTAGAGCCCCATCCTGTCAGGCAAAGTCTGCAGAGCAGATAACATTTCAGAAGCAGCGTATTTCCCTAGAATTGGAAAAGAAAACTTGTTCTTAATGGATCCCAAGGAAAAATCTCCAGGCATTATGCACATAGGCAGAAGGGTCTGCAGTCCTGAACGTATCCCACCAGAACTAACTCTGTTGGCAGCAGTGGAGAGCTCTGAATCAGAGGGTTGGAAGGAATCTAAGTAAGACATCTAGTCCATCACCCTGCCTCCAGGCAATTTTCCAGGCAGATGGGTATTTATCCTGTTCTTAAAGCTCTCCACTGATCTGAGGAAAAAAGGCAAGGGTATTTATATCCATGATGTTTTCTTACCAAATGTGTAATATTTGCCACCTACACCATCTGCAGCAGTTCAAAATGTAGTAAGATCGAAAGTTAAACTCATTGATCTCAGGAAAGACAATGAAATAAAATATTTTGCATTATATAATGTAATCTCCCTCAAAGCTTTTGATGAAGACTTCATAGAACGGCCTCTGTAGTTTAGGGCAAAGAATGAAGCATTTGCTTGACAAATGACAATCACGGCAATTTTCAGAACTCAGATAGAAAAATCTCAGTCGTTACCGTTGTTCTTTAACGTGGTTCCGCAGAAGTTACATCCAAGGTCATAGGCTTACTCTCTGGGCAGGTCATTTAGTTGTACTTTGTTCCAAGCCTTTTAACCACAGCTCACCCGTCTCTCAAACATACATCCTACATCACAAATACTTTAAGAGAATACGGATAAATTATCAAAAGTTCATGGTTTCGAGCGGAGTGGGCGCTCCTCTCACCATCCCTCCAGTTATGTGCTTTGCCATTTTTCTGCATGAAATAAACCTAATTCATTGTTTAGTGTTTGGATATAGAAATGAAATTTGAAGATCTCCCAGCCAGATTTTATAAAGAACTACCCAAACCCCAATCCCTTAATCCTCTTATTCCGCATACCCGGTTTCTTCATATTTTGGAACTTGAGCTGTTTAAGATTCAGCAGGTCACTTTCCCTGATGTTCCATATACTGACTGCCTAGCAACGTCTCATGATTTTATTGCCATGTGGCCACCCCCAGTTTTGTTCCTTGGGTGTCTTTGTTCTTGAACTGACCTCAGCCTAACAAGTCGATACTCAGGTATGTGTCCTTGACTTTTACTGGTGAGGAAAGATGACACCTCAACCCAGACAGAGAGGACGGTTGGCTCTAGCATCTGTGCAAGAGCATGGTCAGGGCAATGACCGTGAGTTAGATCTATAAGAAACACCACTCTGTGGGTAACCCAATCTCCAGCATCTAGTCCTTAGTTCCAGGTGTCATATACATGGCTCCATCCTTAAACGTTCCCTGGGATCATTGCTAGAGGCATTGGAGGCAGTCAGGACTATTTCTGTAGGAAATCTTTTCCTCAAAAGCTATTCTGGCTGGGAGTAAGTCTGGCATTCAGAACTTACCCTAGAATGACTGCAGCCCAGGTCTTAATGAAGGAACCATGATTTCAAACATGAGTCACTCAAAAGGGTATGTTTTGTAGGATTTAGTCTCCCTAATACAGAGAGTTGGTGAAGATGGCCCAACTTAGTTATGCACTTAGTATGTATAAAATGATCAAAGTTTTGGCAAAATTCTTCTGCACATGAGATAAATTCCCAATGAACAGGGAATAAAGTAACAGACAATCAACCACACTAGTATAGTAGAAAGAGAATCATCCTGGTAGTCTAGAGATCAGAGTTAAAGCCATATCCTGCCATTTGACGCTGGTATAAAGCAGGTATAAATTTACTCACGTATAACGCATAGTTCTAGAACATTTCTAAGATAATCAAAGTCCACCAAGCTCTGGCCTGGTGGCAAACTGGGAGCTCTCAGTAGACAAGGTAGAGTGAGCTAAAACAGGTGAGGTAGGACATGGGGCATTCTATGCTCAGGCTGCTGAGACAGTAAACTCAAGGCTGGTCCAAGCCAGCATGAATATCTAAAATTTCTGATCAAACGGTAAAGTGGGACAGCACATTTTCTGAGGAAAATTATTCTCAGCATCCGGCAGTGCCTGAGTTGTTATTCGAAGAAGTGGATGGACAAAAGAGTAAAAATTGTCTAGTCCCAGTCCATTGGCAGGCGGGACCTAGAGAAAGGAGAAGAGGGAAGGGCCCAGGAGACTGGGTACGAGAACAAGTTAGCCTCTAATCCCAGAGGGGAATAACTAAGAGACCCAAGACCCAGGAATCAACCCAGATCACAGCTAGATTAGAAAATGAGTTGTGCCTACAGGGGAATAGGTAGAAAGGGTAAGGCCTGCCTGATTCCCACAGCTGTTAGAGGACTTCATCTCCTGTGAACGTCCACTGTGTGTATATAGGTTCTAGGCGGTATCACCAACATACCTCCTTCATTTCTTATGGAAACCATCAGAGGTAATCACTGATTACCAAAAAATACCCATGAACAAAGAGCTCTCTGGCTAATTGTAGCCTGGAAGGTGGAACGTGCTATCACTGCCCCGTCTGCCCTTATCATACTCTTAGAGAATCACAGTGCACATCCAAAGCTCTGAGATGTCCTATATTAAAGAGAGCATGTCCAACTCTTTATTAACCCAGAATTTTCAATGAAACCACTCCCCCAGCACCCTAACAAATGTACTTACATACTTGTCCTTTCAGAAACATTTACAACCTTCTTTCTTACTTAGCATTCTAAGGAACAGACTCTGAAAATTCTTGAGAAATATATGTGCTTTGTAACACAAAGAATTAAACAAATGCAAAATAATGCTACTGTGGCCAGTTTGTGCTAGTGAATAAGATGGTGGTGTTGGAAGCCATTTATGGAATAGTGGTGCTTAAGTTTGGATCAGTATACATCTACCAAGACAATAGTCTTGTGTGGCTAAAGGTCTAAATGTCTGGCACAACATAGACTACAGATGGGGCATATATTTGGGTTTAAAAAAGAATACAAAGTGAATGAATGGGATGCGTGAGTGAAAGTAGAAATAATAGCATATATTCCATCCCTGGAGAATAAATTTTCCTTTGAGGGAGACAATGAATTCCTTTCACACTGTGGCCAAATGTTGGCATAGTTCTACCAGAAGGAGCCAACCATCATAATTACAAACTCACAGGGTACTTGCTCTAGAAAGTGTCTTTTTCCTACTGACCCCTTCCCAGCAAAGACTCCCTCCAAGGACTTGTGGATTTTCTACTGCCTCTCCATTCCCAAATCAATAACCAGCCTTGTACTATTGCCTTTATGGAAGACTTAGGTCCTGAGAAGTTGGGTGTATATATTTGTTGGGGTGGGAGAGAAGAAAAGACAGTTTCATGGGAGATTACAGTTAAAAAAAAAAACAAAAAGAACAAAAAAAAATGTTTTAATAGGAAGCGTCTCAGAGCCTTTAGTATGCTGATGGATACTGTGGTTTTCTAAAGACAGGTTGAGAAGGAGTGGACACACTATAAAGCGTTTTCTAGGCTGTAAATTTTTCCACAAAACTTTATGTCCATGGAGCATTTGCGGATAAATGCCGTGCTGGCCTCTTCAATTTTCCTCAGTGTGCTTAGCTAGAACTACTTTTAAGGGTTATTTTAAAAGGATGAATAGACAACATGAGTGATATTTCTTAGCACGGTCATACATAGCAGAGCTTAAAAAAATAATGTTCCTAATAATCTGCAGGTATTAAGCAAACATTATTATCCCCATTTTGTGAATGAGGAAAGTGAGGTTCACAGGAGCTGAGTGACTTGTCTTCAGTCAAACAGCCAAACTATGGCTTCTGCCTCCAAGTCCAAAAAGCTTTCTCCTGGGCCACTGCTTCTGGCCCCTGGGCAGCTCTCACCCCACAACTACATCATTACCTACCATGATGTCACATCCACCCAGAAATCAATTTTGCATGAAGCACTCTGAGTAAACCAAGTGGGAGCCTCACTTGGTTTGAATTCAATTCTTTTGAGGGCTTGTGATCAGAAAACATGTGCTATCCAATTTTTCCCACACATGCCACTTCTTAGCTGGCCTATCACTGGGGGCCTGTGCAGTGTGGTCTGTTTGAGGCCAATAATCATATCACCATTGTAATGAGTGGCAAATCCTATGTAATTTACACATTAAAAGGAGGCTGAGATGCATGGAAAAACCCAGCCCCCATTTGTCTAATGAAATTAAAGCTCTTAGCCAAATACTGGTGCTGAAAAGAGATGTTTGGGAAGGGCTCTCCCGGGCTCTCTCTCGCCCCTGCCTCTGAAGAAGAGGGTGAGTGTTCTTTATTCATGATCCCGCCTCTACCTAAATCACTCCCACAATGGGACCTCTAAACCAAGGGGCCCTGTCTGGGAGCATGATTTACGCATAGCTGAGGCCAGGCGGGGCTTACAAAGGCATTATGACTAGTTATTTTCAATGACAATTGAAAGGAAAAAGAAAGCAGCAAAGATGTTCTGTGGCTTGGCAGGCAAAGCACTAAACTGCCCCCGCCTCCTTCCCCAGACGGCATAAAAGAAAGTTTTGAGACATACCTGATAAAGCAATTATTTTAAGATATTTTTCTTATTCAGTGGTAACTGGACAGTATCATAAAACAAGTGTGAATAATACAGCATTTGGAGCAACCACCCTGAGCTGAAGCTCTGGGACAAAGCATGCAACCCATGACAAGGCAAGAAGAGGTGGCTGGCTCTAGCATTCAATGGCTGTCCCCATTCTTATGAGATCCCCAAGACTGAAATTCTCCCTTAAGTCTGGGAACCAGCCATGTTGAAATGAGATGAAACCAAACAACCCACATGTAATTGGGCGTCAGTCTGAAAGTCAAGAACCTACCGTCATGAAGCTAGCTAGTCTCTAGGATGCTCTTGTTTGGTCCATGATTGGTAAATACATGGAAATACTGCAGAGTATTTGGATTTAAGAATATCAGTGGAAGCACCAGGGCAATAATGTATGCAAAGGAGTATCCGAAGTATACAGGAAAACAACTAATATCCTTTATCCCTGGCTTATCCAACGTCTCACAGGCAAATGCATGTGATGAAAAGAAAGAAGGGCTCACACACACATGTTCACACGTACACACAAGAATCAGAAAAAAGGGAGTGTGTAAAGAAGTATAGTTCTCCAATTTCCTCACCCTCCATAGAATATTTCAAAACCTAGACGCTGTCACATTCCAACCTCATGTCCTACCACTCTCTGCCGCTCCCTGTTCTCTAGCCTTCTCTGCCTTTCTCTCCCTCAGTCACATCAAATACATTTCTGTTTCAAGACACTCTGCCTGTGATAGTCTGCCCTATAGGATCCTCACACAGCTAGCTCTTTCTCGTTCACGCAGATTTTTGTGGGTTCTAAGCACATCAGATCAAGTATATTAAAATACACTCATATTAAATAGGATTTATATAAAATAGGGACAGTTGAGTTTCAGTTGATTAGTAACAATAGACATTTTGTACGCATTCACATGAACATTGTTCATTTAAATTCTGTAGTATTCTTTTCTTTTTTCTTTTAGTAAACTCTACACCCAACATGGGACTTGAACTCATGACTCTGAGATCAAGAGTCACATGCTCTATGGGCCGAATGAGTCAGGTGCCCCTCTGCAGTAATTTTTTTCATTCATTATTGGCAATGTTTTCCCAGGTTTGAAATACTTTTGTAAGCTTTTAAAAAAAAAAAAACTCCTAGCCTACATTAACATTAATCGTGCTCTCACCCTTTGGGTTTAACCCTTACTCAAAAGACGTATTTCCTAACTACCCCCTTCTAAATACCCACCCACTTCACGTTCAGTGACTTTTGACCATTTATTGTACTTTTTGTAGTCACAATACAACTGAATGAATTCACATATCCTAAGTTAATCTCACAATAATAATGATTTAATATAACAATACTGATTTAAATTTCCATTTGTATAGGGCTAATAACTAAATTGTGGTAGTTTCAACAGTAACAATTCAAGATGGCTATTTTCAAAGGCATCTGGTGTTACAGGGTAGGAGTGGGGGCAGTGGCTCAGTTTAAAATTTTAAATACAAAAAATAAATTAAATAAAACAAATGCTTTCATCAAGGGAGCTTCAAAATCCTTTTTCGTATCTGGTTGGAATTTTAGTTCTCATAGAGAAAAGAAAGCCAACAGAGAGGACACGACCCAGCCCTTAGAATAGGTGAGCAGAAAATATAACCAGAACCCAAATTTATAGAGACTATTGGAAGGAAGCAAAACTTCCCATTAAAATCGGGGCAGTCCAGGTGGCTCAGCTGTTTAGTGCCGCCTTCAGCCCAGGGTGTGATCCCAAAGACCTGGGATCAGTCCCACATCGGGCTCCCTTCATGGAACCTGCTTCTCCCTCTGCCTGTGCCTCTGTCTCTCTCTTGTGTGTCTCTCAAGAATAAATAAATAAATAATCTTTTTTAAAAAATCAATATATAAAATCTCGGGATGTAAAGTCTGCAGTTGCAGAAGTGCATCAACGAAATCCAAGCTTAGCAACAAAACTTTTTAGGTATAAATCAGACTTGATGCAGACTATGGGGCAGAGAATGTAGCACTCACTCATGAAGCTCCAGACCAGAGAAGTATGCAGGCCTTCAGAAAGAGTAATGGGAAGCAGGTATCAGACCCCATAGAGGTGATTCACATAGGACTCCCTTTACAGAGACTGAATTTTAATTATCTTCCACAAATCACTTAAAAAAAAATCTTTTGTTAAACAACATCTCCTGATATCATAAGAGACAGATACCAGGGCCAAATGAATCTTACGAAATTGTCAGAGTTTTAATTCTGGGATCCAGAGTAGACTCAGCCAACCGTTGCATAATTCTGACTTAAATAGTTTGTGTGTTGTGTGTTGGCTAGCTTATCTGATTTTCTCAGTAACTTGATATGTAGGTAAAAAATATATATTGTTCCTGTGTTGTGGTAAAGAAACTGATGCTCAGAGAAGTCAGATACCTGTTTTAGTTAGAATAGATCAGGCTTATGCTGCAGTAACAAGTACTTCCAAAAGAAACAAAGTCACACAGTCTGGGCTACCTCTTCATGGCAGCCATTCTCTTTGCAATGGCTCGGCAATATGGATTGTTTTCATTTTGTAGCTCTGGCACCTCAAACTTCGGCTACCTTATAAGTTGGTAAAGAAAGAAGTAGAGAGTTACATAGGAGTGTTTCATTCACTTCACAGAAGTGACACACATAATCTCTCTATATAATTCATTGGTCAGAACTAGTCACCCAATCCTATTCAAAGGCATGGTTGCTGGGAACTGCAGCTTTCCATGTTCCCAAGAAAGAGGAATTTGATATGGAATTTTTCTCTAAAGTAGTGCCTAAGATCAAAAAGCAAATAAAGTGAAAGAGCTAAGATCTGGCCCTAATCTGACAGCAACCCAGTACTCTTTCCATGACTCTGTCAAAGCTGGAAAATAAAGATTATGGTTGGTTTGAGGTTTTTTCTCTTTTTTTTTTCTGTTTCTGTTTCTGTTCCTAGGACCTAGCATATACCTTACGTATGGAAAATACTCAAAATAGTGCCTACAATAGAAGGAGAGAAGGCAGAGAGGGAGGAAGGGAGGAAATACAGAAAATCCTGATTGTTTCTTAATTTCAGGATTGATTGATTCTTTGATGTATGCTAAAGGACAGATGTCATAGAGCGACTACTTTCCAACTGTACAATGTCTTTTCACAGAGCTGAAATGAAAAAGTGAATATGTAGAGACCAGTTTAGCCACCTTCAAGATTTTATCCCATACACACTGTAAATATCCCCATCAGTGAAAGAAAGAGAGACAGAGAGAGAGAGGAGATTAAGAAAAGAAAGAAAAGATTAAGAAAAAAAGATGAGATGACTCTCCTAGGGAGGAAACAGAGGCAAAAGAAATTCATTTGGTGGGCAGCCCTGGTGGCTCAGCAGTTTAGCACCGCCTTCAGCCTGGGCCGTGATCCTGGAGATCTGGGATCAAGTCCCACGTCGGGCTTCCTGCATGGAGCCTGCTTCTCCCTCTGCCTGTGTCTCTGTCTCTGTCTCTCATAAATAAATAAATAATATCTTTTTAAAAATTAAAAAATAAAACCATAAAAAAAATTCACTCGGAATGTAAATAGGTGTATATAATATACCTTGAGTTCTTTGCCAGAGAGGTGACATGTAAAGTAAATACTACAGCAAAATTATGTAATAAGAAGCATACTGCATTTCTTTGGTGCTATACAATTTACAGTAGACTCAAAGGATGGTGCTTTTACACAGCCCTTACAGGAAAAGCAAGACAGGGGCAAGCAGAAATAAATTAAGTATCTGCCATTGATTGTCACAGATAGCACCAGCTTATTGAGCTAATACTTTATTAGTGTGCTAAAGCTTGGATGATGATGGTCTTTTTATTGTTTTTGTGGTAACTCTTTATTTTAAGTATCTTATCATTATGAATTCATTTAGTATTGATTACAATAGCACTGATCATAAAGAATTAATTTGGCCTTACCATGAATATCATATGCACTTATATAAGAGTTTGGCTGTAATTCAAAATTAATTAATATGGTACAATGTTATTGCTTTTGCAATTTTGCAGTCCTTTTAAAGGCATCTAAGGTATTTTTTTCTGCAGGTAGAACCTAGCAGAAGATCTACCTAAGGCATTTTTCGTCGAAGGACAACCTCACTTAACGACAAATGGAAGACCTACCTTAAAAAAAAAAAAAAAAAAAAAAAGTTCTTTATGTCTTAAAATATTTGCGATTTCAGCCCCAGAATTCAGGGCTACCAAAAGACTAATGCTTTGAGCTGTAGAAAAACGATCATGTCTGCTGGGTGTTCCCACTTGGTTGGCATGGCTAGGATGAGCAACATAGCTGAGGGTTTATCTCTCCTCAGTATCTTGTCTCTCACCAAAGATGACGTATCCTTGTCAGAGTGAAGGGCCCCCAGCAAAGGAACTCCATTTACTCAAACTGATATTGAGTTACCAGAAGGTACAATTTAGGACATACTTCTAGCTAGTTGAGGTTATTGAATGGAGGTATTAGTGGGAATCTGGTGAGATTCAGAATCTAAATCAAATGGCACGCGTCTGGAATGCCTGTCTGTGGCCTTCAGTTATAATCCACTCCACTGTTGCTGCTGCTGTTCTGAATGCAATTACGGGAGCACGTGTAGACCTACTGGGACATCATGCTACAGATGGCCGGCCTTACACATATCTGGACTAGGGTGTCATTCAAGGACTGCTACTAAAAGACACCAATGTCTTAAAATAATCTCTTCCCTCCACCCCCTCAGTGTTGAGAAAGTCTTTGAGGCTTCTCATCATCCCTATGTAAAATGTAAATGTCACCTAGATCCAATAGAATAATCCACTTACCCACCAGGAATTTATCATTAGGCAATCCAACGTACACAATCACTTTGACTGAATAAAATACTGAAATTGTAATAGGGAGGTGGGAACTTAGAAACGATCTGGAAGACTGGACACTGCCCAAAAGACAGCCCTTGTGGGATGCCTCTGTAGCACACCCTAGAATCCCAGGGACCAGAGAAGATCCTGAAAAGAGGCAAAGAAGCACAGAGAACTAAAACAAGATCTTGAAGACATAATTTTGGTCAAGGACGGTGCAAGAGCAGCCAATTAGCAGGCCAGAGAAGAACTAAGGTGGCTTAGCCCAGGTGGAGTCAGCAGAGAGCAGCTGGGTGCTAGGAAACTCACAGAGCCCTGGCAACAGCTCAGGACTCCCCGTTCTCAGTGGATATGCTAATGAAAAATGAAATTAGAATACAAAGTAGAAAGTCAGCTGCAAAATTGATTCGGAGGGGGGTATAGGCCTGTGCCCCTAATGACTTAGTGCCTTGTCAGAGCCCAGCGCCAGAGCAGCAGATACGGGCAAGGCAGGACAACCCCAAATGCAGAGTAGAGGTGCTTGAGGCACCCCCCAAAAAGAGGGAACCTGTTACCAAGCAAGCTAAAGATGCCAAATATCAAGGCACCAGTCCCAGCGTGATCAGGGACTTCTGGGATATTACCATGAAAGGTTTCTTAGGATTCCTAAGCCTGCTTTCCTGAAAGCATCTCTAGCAATACTAAAACTTGGCTTTTCAAATATATAGCACTTGCAACTTTCAAAGGGACCCTTCGAGGAAATCCAGCCCCATCGTCAAAGCCAGTTTCCCCGACAGCTCCTCCAGGCTGCCAGCCCTCGCTGTAGGCACTCTCCCATCTTCAAACTTCCACTGTGCTTTCTCTTGGGGAAACCATATAAATAGAAAGAAGCCACACCTTTCGTTGGCCCAACGCTTTCTTCCAGTGGTGCAGAAATGTAATTATTCCCCTTGTCTTAGGTAGTAAATACCAGAAGTTTTTTAGTTGGTATAAACAAAGATTGCCCTATTCCTTCTGTCTGATACCAAAAAAGGTATATAAGGGTCTATTCTTATCTTCCTAATTACTGATATTTTCTTCGTGTCAGTTAATAACACACTGCAAATCAGCTAACACAGCTGCTGAACAGAAGCTTCTGAAGTCCAGAATTCGCCTGTCCCATCAGATTAGTTAAAGGTTTCAGGAAAAGTGAAGACTAAAGAGAAACCGAAGTAATTTGGTTCTTAATACCTCAAATTAGCATGTCTTTTGATTATAGGTGCGTCAGGGTGTCTTCAGCTGCCCCCCTTCCTGCTAAACACAAAGTTCAGCATCTCAGAGTGACTATGGGAGCGTCTGCAGTCACCCTTAAAAATTAGCAGAGGATGTCAAGGGAGGTAAGAGGGGATTCTTTATTTGTGCTATGGGAAGCAATAATGGAGATTTACAGTTCTTCAATATAGCATAGGATTTCCCAGAATGCTGACTAACGGAACCACTCGGAGGTTTATTGATGCAGCGCTGTATTGAAAACACCGGTTTATTAATAAATAGCTTCATGAGCGTCTAAGAGGCAAAAGGAGATAGCAAATGATACCATGGCACAAAAAGCAGGAGGACCGTGTGAAAAAAGCGTGTGGCTCGAGAAATGTGACCAGGAGATTAACTGCAGGGATCAACTTAGAAACTTAAGCATTCAGGGAAAACATTCAAGTGGAGTCTATGCTAACAGAGCCCTTTCCTTCTGTTTGCAGGTTTTACTAGCCACAAATGTCTCTTAGCATTTCCCTCCCCGAGGAAGACAATATCAGACTGCCGGCATTCATTTCTTAAAATTATACTGGCAAAAAGATAAACAAAGCTCAAGATATAGAAATATATTTTACACTGGAAAAAAAAAGAAAAAAGAAAAAACACACGCTGAAACCAAATCCTCATATTTCTTGGCTCACAGTAGCAGGCTGACTAGTTACCCAAAATGAGCTTACTACAAAATCACTCTGTTCTCACCACAGGCACAATTTACCAACTGGGTGCAACAGACACCGGGCTGGCTCCTGAACTTCTCTCCTCCAATTAAGCTGCACAACCTGTTACCATTTTGCCAATGGACTGTATTTACTTAGGTTCTGCTCAACTTGCCAAGTGCTCGCTCGGTGGAATTCCCAGCAAAGAGAAAGGAACAATTGGGGGAAATTTCTGTTAACATCCTTTCTTTTAACTTTCCGTAGCAGAGGGGGATGCAGCAACGTGGAGCAGATGTGCAGAGACCAAATGCTCTCTTCCTCATGATTACGGTTGGTTATACCTGTGGCTAGGCGAGCTAATTCTGCTGCAAGTGGGCAAGAGAGGGTAGTACTAACGTACAATGTGTGGTCCTGGAGGCTTTGTTCCCACGTAATAGGGTGCTTCGTTTCACAAGACCTGGCATGTGGAGAAGAAAGCTGAGGTGAAACAAGCCCATGCTGTTGGAATAATGGGCTATCTCCGTGCGGCTCACAGAGTGCCCGAGTTCTCAGCCATGTTGACATAAATATCATGGAATTTATTATTTGGACTTGGCAAATAATGATTCTTTCTACTTAATGTGCTCAGCGACTCTGCACCCGATTGTTTTCTGCCATTTGAGAAACGCCCGAGGATGTCATTAAAACTACGTGTATCAATAGTAAACCCTTACAAGTAGTTGACTAAATGAGCTGTTATTATCTTTGTCTCTGACAATAGTGTACCTTTTTTACTTCATTTATCAGTAACTAGGTGTAGTCGATTGCACTCTGGTATTGATCCCAATATCTATACCCGTCACAGACTACCTTTCTTCAAGGTCATCGGAAGGTCGGGTTATGATCAATATGAATTGACTGTCTGCAAATAAATTTATGTAGCTGACATTATGGCAAGTAATACCTTTTTTCAAATTAAGGTGGACTACTCTGTGAGGCCTATGTGTCTGAAACATTAGCGGCAGCATCATCATCCAACTCTGCATAATGAACTAGCCTGGCCATAATTTACAAGTCCTCTTTGAAGAACTTAAAGCTGCATGGGCTCCCCAGTAACCATTTCTAAATAACACCTGCAGAGTTTCAAGCTTCGAGTCTAGCGGGGATGCTGATTATGTTTTCCAAGGGATGGTATTTTCCTAGGGAGCCCCTACGTGCATTTGGATTTTCCAATTTTCAAGTCTCATTTCTGTCATTGCTATTTCAAAGTTCGGTGGAATATTTAGTCATCCTGAGCAGAGGACCACATCTGATAAAACCAACTTTCTTGAGTAGAAACAGCACCATCAAAATGTAGGGTGGATTCCGATGCCGTCTTCCTACCGTGGGCCCCTCAGACTGCGGGGAGACGCGCTTGTGATCAGCCTGTTAGCCACTGGATGTCACTGACGCTTACATAAATGGAGCTTAAGGGGCATTTATCTGACTGTAAAAATCATGACTTCAGTAGAAAGCAGTTTAGCTAGAAACATTTCACTCAGGCAATTTCTAATTTCAGAAAAATAGGCTCATAAAGCTCACAAAGGCGATACCCAACTTCAAGCGTGATTAGTTTCAGTTGTTTGTTTCAGCTTTAACTGGGATATGAATAAACAGCAAGTTTTGGGGGTGCATTCCATTTTGACAGCAGTTGCCATTCTGCTTTTAAAGGGACACTACCCAATCAGGTTTGTGACATCCTGAAAGGCTTATCAGCAAGTCCAAATCATAAGACAGTAACTTAGGAAATCCTTTTAATTCTGTGATTATTGCTTTTTTGTTTAACACAGTGCTCTACATTTAACCGTTTTCATGAGAATATATTCTTATAAAAATCAAACGTTGTTTGAAGCCCTTAAAATGTACTTCTTTTGGTATAAATGATTTGGATTCAGATTTTAAACAAGAAATTGGGCTTCGTAAAGCGTAATTAATGATGACAAGTGTCAGAAAAACATCATCGAATGCATTATAAAATGGCTTCCACCATAAAATCCATCCTCAAATCAGATTATGGCAAAGGAATAGAATTTTCCTTGACTATTTCATGAATTCTCTTTCCAGGACATATCAGGGAAACCAATCAGATCTATCAGTAGATGGTCTACAGTGTAAATATGAAAAGATGCAGTAGATTGGAAAGTTCTAACGAAATAAGGATTTATCTTTTGTCTTGAATATAGACACAAAGCAAATGTAGTATGTGAGTGGCTTGGAGAAAAGGCACTATATAAGAGCAAAGAATTATGACAAATGACATCGCAACAGACATGCTGCCATCCCAGAGCTTGAGCCATTTGAGAAGCTATTTTGAATTAATAACGCATGCCATCGTGATTACATTTGCTTAGCAGAAACATTTTAAGAAATAACAGCCTGCAAGAGGAAACTGAAACAATAGTTCTCTATCTTTATATAACATATAATTGCCATCTCTCTTCAGAGAAAAAAGGTTCAAAGTCCATAGGAACTAGAGTCTAGGTTTTTATTTTTAAGTGACTATATATCTGTGCTGACATCAAAATAAATGTAATATCCACCGCCCCCCTCAAAAAATTATATTACTAGAAATATAAATCCATGGGGACCAGATCACCCACTGGTAGCTCACATTGTTAGGGCTGAAGTGAGGTGAGAGGGGGTGGCAAAGCAACTGAAATTGAACCAACTTTTTGCATAAGGAACCAGAGAAGGCTAAAGTGACAATGCATGCACACTCTCACCCCATTGTCATCTCTCTCCACCAAAAACCCTCTTGAAAACACACGAAAATACACACATGTGTGTTATCTGTTGCCAAGTTGGTTGAAAAGCAAAACTCTTAATCCAAATAACGGAGGCCAAGCAAATATGCCCTCAACTGCTCATAGTTCAGGTAGGCAGGGAACACCTGGAATCACATCTTTAGGCAATTTGGTGCTTGGCAAAAGGCAGAAAGACAACACTGTAAGGAGTTCCCTCAGTCTCACTTAAACTATGTTTCCACCTTAAATTAAAGCAGCAGCAGCAGTAGGTAAGGTGGTCAATGCAATTAAATTCAAAAACCTGAATGTATTGAACTTTCTGCAATTATACATGGGTCATCTCTGGACAATATGTTGGCCATCTGGTAGCATCTGTGCTGTTCCCTCTAATAGAGTTCCTGCTGTGGCTCGAGGCCATGGCAGGCAGTGCTAAGCAGGTCACATGTTGTGTCTTTCAGCCATATTTAGGTCACAATTTGGGATGGGAGGAGGCAGGAATTATCTTTTTGCACAAAGGCAATAAAAATGAATACTCCCTTTTAGGTATCTTGTGTTTTGTAAAACAGGGAGACACACAGTTTTGTTCCATGCTTCGTCCTAAGGTGTGCAAAAGATAAGACAAAATTTCAGATGCTGAAGGCTAAACATTTGTCTGTATGCTTCCTTCCCCCCCCCCCACACACACACACAAAATAAATTAAAACTGGGTCTTTGTAAATGATGGCATATCTGGTTTTGTTCGTTTTGGTTTGGTTTGGTTGTTTTACTAAGGGAAGGGATAGAAGAGGGAATTCAAAATCTATTAATTAGTATTTAGATAATGGATGGAATGCAGAATATTCTAGAATGCTAGTACATCCTAGAAAACTTTTTTTTTTTTTTGTGGGAGGGGTGATAAAGAACAGATACGTACCTGTCTTTCAAATAGGAGGAGTTGCAAATTGTACACACTCATATTTTACCTTCCTCCAGACAGTTATTGAGAGCTCACGTCCTGTTAGTGGACTCACAAAGTGTTAAAACTGACATAGACAGTGGATCAAAATCTCAGCAACACCGAGAAACACAGTGTTTTTTTCCAAAGTAAGATCATTCCAGACATGTGAATATGAAATAACAAGTCCTATTAAATCTCACTTTTGACATCAGTATTAAGTTTGCACCTGGCATATTTAGCATTTGCCGCCCCCCCCCCCAAAACATGCACATTTTGAAAGTATGAACCTTATGCGTATTATCCAAGTTCACTTGATATAGATTTTAAAATGCAATATGGACAAGAGTCAAGTCCGACATAAGCAATTCCAGTTTGACATCAATTAGTGAGTAGCTTTTACTCTTATAGACATATTTATAATGGAAAGGAGTGCATTTAGACTTTAAGGTCCTGCCAACTAATCAATTTGATGAACTAATTGATAATAAATGTTAATTGACAACTAACAGCAGTCAATTAATTGCATTTCAAATGCAGCTCCAGGAAGCTGAGTTGAACATTATTCTACCTCAAGCTACTCAAATAATAGCTCAGCAATGACTTTGCAACAGGCCATAAAGGTCAAAATGGGTGAGCCTTTTCCTTATTAGGGGGATTGGGGATCCCAGAGCACAGGTTTCCAAAAACAGGAGCCACTCATACCCAAAGCTCCTCTCACTGCCCCTGCACTGATTCTCTTTTTATGAAGCAGATCACCGGCCTCGTGAGTCTCCTCTGGCATTCCCTTTGGGGTGCGATCTGGAAAGCCAGGACTCCAATCCAAAGAAGCCATTGGTCCTGCCAATTAGATAATCTGTCCCTTTGACAGAGCCACTTAACTAAAAGCTAAACATACATCTGAGGACGGTTCTGTTTAGCGATGTGTCTTCATAGTGGGAAAGATATGCCCCATTTCCTAACTTCCTACAATTAAAGCGAGTTAAAGAACAAGCGAGATGGACAACTGGTGAATATGGTACAATTCAGTCCCTAAGAAGGCCGACTGTTAGGTTTCAAGGCTTCTTCATTTTAGTCCACTGATGCATACAAAAAGCCCTACAACCTCATCTGAAAGCTACGCCCGGTATCCTCAAAAGGGAACTCATTTGTATGTGTAATAAAGGTCTCACCGGCCTTTTGGACTCCAGAGCTTGGCACTTCCTCTTCATTTCGCCTACAAAGTTCTTTCCTCTCTGATCTCATGAATCCTGTCTTTACTTCATTCAGACTTCTGCGCACATATCACCACCTCAGAGAAGTCCACCCTGGCCCTTCTACCTCAAACCTACACTCATTCCTTTGTTCACATTCTAGTCTCCAATATTGCTCTACTTCTCTTCACAGCTCATTTCTCTAACTGGCATTACATAGTCTTTGTGTTTATCTATCCCTGATCTCCCTCACTTAAATGTGAACTCCGTTGGGGAGGGACTTGGAACTATTCATTGTACATTCCCGGTGCCTAAATATTGCTTACAGTGGGTCCTCAGTAATATTTATTGAGTAGATGCCACCATTCAGGAAATCAAGCCTCCAAGTGAACTGTTATGGTTGAATCACTTCTGGTTCAAAGCAAACATCTGAATATGGTGGAATGGAAAGAAAACTGGAATGGGAGAGGGGATAGCCCAACTCCATCCTTGTCTGCATGAGCCATATCACTTTGGAAAAATGACTCCACCTTACTTGGACTCAGTTTCCTCATTATAAAATGAGGGGCCTTGACAAGATGATTTTTTTTTTTTAATTCCTTCTCACTCTAAGTTTTCTCTGACTTTGTTATTTAATTTGTCCTATTTGGAAGAAAACAATTCTCCATTGTTCTTTCCTGGCTACGTTCTCTTTTGGGAAAAAAAAAATACAATAGAATCATGTGTGTTTTATAAAAGTTGTTACCTCAGAAGGCTTTATGGAGTTAGAAAATGTCACTATAAAGTTAAATAAATGGCAGCTGAGGGAGAAATGAGTAAGGAATACAGGGAGGGGCTAGAAATTTTAAATGAAATTTCAAGTGAGACGTGAGATTTGAAGAGACAGTTGGAGCAGAGAGAGCCCTCTGACAGAGAAGAGGAGAACTTGGGGTCAAAGTACTGTAAGGGGAAAATACAAAGGTAAAATGGGCAAAAAAACGATTGGGAACTGTTTAAAATTTTGGACTTCAAGCAATCCAATGTAATGGAGTGGTTTAATTTTAAGGAAAGAAAAACAACCATAATTCAGAAAGAGATGGCGAAACAGTCCCCGAAGGGGGTGTGGGGGTAAGGTCCGGTGGTGATGTGAGTGGTGTGAATGATAACCCCACACATTCAGACACTTCAGATGCATCTGAGAATAAATAAATGTAGCTGGAATCAAAGCTTCTGGCTATAATGACATGGATTTTTACATTCTTGTTCCTCTTTCTTGAATCAGATCCAAGCCAAACTCCCTAAACCCCTGATATGCTGACCAGAAAAACTCACATTTTCCCTCAGAAATGTTAATCAAAGGGTTTAAACTTACCTCCTTTCAAAGCCAGTTGGTTGGGATCTTCCCAGTTTTATCAGTTATCCCCCTACCTGCCTGGATCTGTGTTTTTGTTTTTGAGGGGGAACAAAAAATATGAGAGAAGCTGGTATAGTGACCTAAAGTCACTCTTTCATCTTCCTTTTGTTGAAATGATACGCAGATACCCTGGGGTAAGGTGGGAAATCCTATTCCAACGGGATGGAGTCATAAACTCTTATGGAATGTCATTGTCACGGGCGAATTCAGATATTATTTCAATAAACTCCTTTGAGCAACATAATCTATGAGTTTATTAAAAGACCCTCAGGTTTATTTGGTGGACTATAAATAATCTATATGCTCTTTCAAACAAAAAAATTCAAATGGCAGCGCAAAGGCATTAAGCTTTCCCCTCAAGTTACATTAGGAGTGGATCTGTTTGCTGCCAACGCAGCCTCCTGATACGCTAGCAGGGGCTGGATCGGTTCCTAATGTAGCTCTATGAGAACAACAACTGCATCTGGATTTCCCACAGCCTCTGAATGAGTGGTGGGTGAACCAGGGTTCAGAAGCACACAAATAAGCTGAGGCTATTTCTTTCCGCCTCGTCAAAGGGGGCAAGTGAATTTCATTTGCTTCTCCTTTGTGTCCGTCCACAGAACTCTTGGTCACCTTCTGAAATTCCCTTTGCTTCCCAACAACTTGGATTCTCTTCCAGCCAATGCTACGGCCCCCCTGCCCCCTGCACTCTCTCTCTCCCTTGCTGCCCTGTCCCCTCCCTCACTGTCTGGGCTTCCTCACTCACACCTACCTTTCTGTTCTACCAAGTTGAATAATGACAAATAAAACTTGATAATTTCCTTCTCCCCTAGAATGCAATCTTTGAAATCCTCTTGGGGTGCATTTTACGGATTCTAAAACACATAACGTGCTTCTCAATAACCTGAGGTCTCGTTCAAAAGCTGGTCCAGATTCAGAAAAGACACTATCTTGAAAATGTTCTCTGACAGGATGAGTTTTGTGAAAGCAGGAATCTGACTGCTTTGTCTTTGCATTTCCTACCTAACCTAGCCCCTCTGTTTTGTCTTACACAGAATGAAGCAAATGCATGAATAAACTGGCCATTTGGGGATCAGCTGAGGGACATGACAACATATAAATACATTAATAAATAACCCGGAGGTAGCATCTGAATATAAATAAATTAGTAAAAACTATCAAAAAAAAATACATTCAAAAGGTAAAGTTAATTATAAGCAGTCAAGAAAACACTTGGGGCTGACAGACTAGAAGCCTTGGGGGAAGAGGGATGACACAGGGCAAAAACGGACCCAAGTCAACTCTGTTGTAAATGGAGATAATGCAGCAGAGAAAGTGATAGTTGGAGCAAATATCCAGAGTATTAAATAAAAGGAGATGGCGAATTCAAATGGAAGGCTGGTATAAAAATATTAACTTTGAAAATAATGTCATTGCATCACAAAAGAAAGACTTAGACCTACTTTTTCCCAAAGCAGTTTGTCCTTTCCTAATTAGGATCCCATGCAGTTACTGCTAATGCATCCTAATTCATCAGTGGTAAGTGGGCCTGATTCTAAAGTAACTCTTCCCAGTGGCATCAGAATAGAATTCTTGGGAGCAGAATAGCATATTCTAAAAAATAAAAAAAAAAAAGCCGACTAAAAATCTACTTCTGAGAACCAAAAGAGTTAAATGTTGATGAATATGAACTCCGTGGAATTGACAGGTACCTGGACCAGTGTGTGGTGGGTACACACTCAACTAACTGCAGGATCGCTCTGTTGTACTCTGGCTTTTCTACTGCTTATTTCAAGTACAGTTTATGGAACCTCTTGTTCCCATTGTCAACTTATGTTTTCCCCCAGAGTTTAATTTAATTTATTAAATTTATGAATTTTATAAATGCATTAAGTAACAACAGACTAATGCTTGTTGGAAAAAAATCTCAAGTATCAGCCTGTTTCTAAGGAATTAATTAATTACAGGACTGATTTTTGACATTGATCTGTACCCTTCAAAAGATGAGATAGAGGGACATGCAAAAAGAATAATGAGAAAAGGTATTTGCATAGTCTCAAAGTATTATTGCTTACAATGGAAAAACATAGTAAGTTTATGAGGGAGAACTCCAGAAAAACACTACCTTAACCAAGTGATCAAGGTTAATATTACCAGTTATGAGTCATATCCACATCGATACACCTCAGTATGATGACTGAGAATACAATCTCATTTCTGTAGCATATTCTTACCAAAAATGCGTAACTTCAACTTCATCATTGTGAAACATCAGTCAATTCGGAATTGAGAGACATGCTACGAAAAAAAAAAAACAGCCCATCAAAATGTTCTTTAAAAAAAGTCAACATCATAGAACTCAAGAATAGACTGAGGAATTGTCACAGAGTGGGAAAAAAAATCAATAACCCGACACAATTAAATACAATGTGGGATCCTGGATTGGATCATGGAGAAACAAGTGATACTTAAATATGGACTGTAAGGTTAGCAAAAGGTGTCATACCAATGTGAATTTTCTGGTTTTGATCATTGTACTATGGTCATGGTCATTTTTGCAACTTCTCTTTAATTCAAAATTATTTTAAAATAAAAAGTTTTGATAAAGAGTATAAAGTCGAATGCAGGCAGTCTTTCATAAATGTTTTTAAAGCAGAAATCTTATATAATTAATGATTGGGAAGGTATATGAGAAAAGAGTATGTGTAACCAAGAATTTTAAAGTCTATTGGATTTGTTATTAGGGAAAACTGAGCTTGTGTTATAGAATGGCATTATTAAATATTTATAAATCTCCATCTATACTTGGGAGAAAAAAAATACAGATTTAAATGGAAGCCTTCATGGCAATTTGAAAAGTGAACTTTCTGTCACTAGTTCAGAATTTTATTCCCTGTGCTCAGAGTGGCTTATGTCTACTGAGTAAAAGAAGGTATGAATATTTTCAGAATGACTTCTAAAGTCATTGTCTTAAAAAAAATAAAATAAAAATAAAGTCTTTGTCTTTTCTATACCTGTGGACTCACTGAGACTTACCCATACACCACTCCAATCTTCAACACTCCCTAGCCCTAAATACATATTTCCTCCACCGATTACAGGTTATGAGCTATCCCCCCAAAACTAACATGCCAGAAAACTGGAAGCCATTTCAGTAATATTACAAATTATCCCCATAACCTCAGTCTATTCATGAGAAAATCATCCAACAAATCCCCATTGAGGGACATTCTACACAATGCCTGACCGATACTCCTTTAAAACTGTCAAGGTCAACAAAAATGAGGAAAATCTGAAAAAGTGTGAGAGCCAAGAGGAAAAATCTGAAAAACTGTAGCAGTCAGGAGGAGTCTGGGAAGACATGACAACTAATACAACGTGGAATCCTGGTTAAGATTCAGAGAAAAATGACAGTAGGAAAAAGCAGAGGAAATCTGAATAAACTATGGACTTTAATTAACAGTAATGTACAGCTGACTCTCAAACGACACAGATTTGAACCAACGTGGGTCCACTTATACACAGATTTTCTTTTCAATAAACACACACAGTATTGCAAGCATATGTTCCTTATGATTTTCTTAATAACATTTTCATTTCTCTAGCTTACTTTATTGTAAGAATATAATATTCTGTTTCATATAACGTACAAAATAAATGTGAGTGACTGTTTAGATTATCAGTAAGGCTCTGGTTAACTGCAGGCTATTAGTAGTTAAGTTTTGGGGGAATCAAAAATTATTATACAGGGCGTTGGCACCCTTGACCCCTGCATCATTCAGGAGTCAACTGTACAAATATCGTTTCACCACCTATAACAAATATACCATCCTGGTGTAAAATGTAGGTAAAACAGGTATGGGATATATGGGAATTGCAATATATTTGAAATTTCAATTTCTTTGTAAATCTCAAACTATCTTTAAAAAAAGTTTAAAGAGGTCAATGTAAATAAAGTACTTTTAATAACTCACTTTTAGGAGTGCCTGGATGGCTCAGTTGATTAAGCATCTGCCTTCACCTCAGGTCATGATCTCAGGGTCCTGGGTTCGAGCCCAAGTTGGGCACCCTGCTCAGTGGGGAGTCTGTTTGTCCCTCTCCCTCTGTCCTTCACCCTGCTTGTGCACTCTCTCTCTAATAAATAAATAAAATCATTAAAATAGTAATAATAATGTCATTTATATAGAAATATTTTAGCATATATAACAAATTTCTCTACTTCTCTAAACAGCTGTTTAAATCATAATTTAATATTTTCTTTAAAACTAGAGTACAGGGACGCCTGGGTGGCTCAGTGGTTGAGCGTCTGCCTTCGGCTCAGGGCGTGATCCAGAGGGTCTCAGGATCAAGTCCCACATCGGGCTCCCTGTGGGGAGCCGGCTTCTCCCTCTGCCTGTGTCTCTGTCTCTCTCTGTGTCTCTCATAAATAATAAATAAATAAATAAATAAATAAATAAATAAATAAATAAATATAAAAATAAAAACAAATCAATAACATTGGAGTACATTATGAATATCAGTTTTTATCCCTTACTATACTACAATTCTTATTTTTTCCTGACAGTCTGAAGCCAGTGTGCACTTCTACTGCCTGTTTTAGCAAAGTGCCCCTGTTAATATACATCAAGCATTTAGAAAGGTGCCTGGAACATATAAAGTTTACAGTAACATTAATATTATATGAAGATAATTGTCATTCACCCAATGTAAGCAGATTATAAGCTTTGGATTTTTCTCGTGACAGTGAACTAGTTGTAATCCATCCATATTCGCTCTCCTGGTTGCTGTTGTGACCAAATATCGACATTAGTGAATGGTCAGTCAAGGTAAGAAATTAGGTCTTTGAGCATGGAAGAGTGAAGTCAGATGATCTAAGAGGAAATTACACCCCTGTTTTAGGTCCCACTGGCTCCATCAAATAAGCATGGGGGTCCACCCATATCCCTCTGCCTCACCACCGCATACTCACACCATCCTCTGTATCTCTAGACTCTATTGACTTGCCTCCATTCCCAGGATCAAAAATAGACCAAAGATACTACGGAAAACGGACACCACGTCGCAAAGTACCAAAGTGAGCTGACAGGTTGCTTGGATAGGTGACTGTATACTTACTGCCTTTCTAAACTTTCTATCCAACTTCCAAATGTTCATGACCAAAAACCCTTGAGTCAACTGCATGGAGGAGGTCATGGGGGACCAGTGTGGGTCACTCTCAGGCAACGCTGGATTGGAAAAATCCTTGCAGGGCATTTATAACTACTCCCTGCCTGACTCCTATCCTGCTAATCAAAAATGAGGCAGGCATCCCCTTTTGGCAAGTGGCCAGAGGAGGGTGCTCTGTCGTTAGGGGAAGACCCTCCAGGAAGAGAGGGAAACAGACAAATAAGGATCCTCTTTACTTTCCATCTCCCTTCAAACCTGCAAGTGGAGCCGTTGTGGTGTTTCTCCTTTTTTGTCTCATCCTGTCACTCTCTAGTCTTTGAACAATAGAGGCAACAATGGTCTTGTCTAAATGATTTCACAGGCTATTATTCAGACACTCAACTTTTAACATTTCAATTTTGTCATTCTGTTTCCACACAAAAGGTGCACTTCTACAGTATAATGTTCTCAGAATTATGTCAATGAGCAGTAATGGCTTTTAACATTAAGTTGATCATTAACAACTACATTATCTGAGGCATAATCAGTACTTGAGCCTTTTGTGAGATTATGACACTACGGAATTTGAAACTAATAGGAGGATGCACTCATAACAACATATACAAATATTTACATGGTAATAAAAGGTTAGGAAAAGCAAACATCTAAAACAGTATACTGAGTAAAACTATGAACTCACATTTTATTTACCAAAGGTGAGTCTCCAAAGGAGAAAATAGATGAGCAATATCTCTTCAACAACATGTCTTTGTTCATAAAGGTTTCCATATTGTATGCAAACACTCTATAAAGGTGTAATTTCAGTGGAGCTTTATCAGAAGGGCATATTCCAAAATGTTTGTATTTTTAAGGCAGTGAAAAAATAGGGGATTCTATGTTCTAAGTATTATTGTATCTTCTCAAATTTTCAAATTTTTTGGCAAAGAATGCTTATTGACAATCTTGGGGTATTGTTTTTAAAATTGTTTCATTCTCCTTCCCCTACCCCACCCCTTCTCTTACATAAGAAATCACCCAGGGGATGGGACGCCTGGGTGGCTCAGCAGTTGGGCATCTGCCTTCAACTCAGGTCGTGATCCCGGGGTCCAGGATCGAGTTCCGCATCCGGCTTCCTGCGTGGAGCCTGCTTCTCCCTCTGCCTATGTCTCTGCCTCTGTGTGTGTGTGTCTCTCATGAATAAATAAATAAATCTTAAAAACAAAAGAAATGTTTAAGAAATCACTCAGGGAAGAATTGTGTGTATTTGCCTACAATCCAATGGTTGCAACCACACGGCATCACAATGGCATTTGAGACACAGGAGAACAACCACAGTGGTGACACCACGTTCTGAAGCCTGGAGACAAGCCCAAGTCTAAATGGACCATGTCTTATGTATGATTTTGGATCTTGATTCGAATTCATTAATTGTAAAGAGGAAATATACTTCATCAAAAAATCAAGCCAGTGCTCATATAATCACAAAAAGTAATGCATACGCTATTTTTATCCTTTGAAAAAGTAATCAAATTTCCAGAAATATTTCCTTTAAGAAATTTCTAAATCCAGAAATAACTTAGTACACAAAGAAGTTTATCATAACATTACTTACAACAGTGATTATCAAACCAACCTAAATATCCAGAAAGAGAGGAATGGTTAAGAAACCATTTTCACACACGATGAAAGATGGCATAGCCGTTTACCCAAATAATAATGATAAGGAAATTATTTATAAAATTAAATGAAAAAAGACAATTACAAAGTTGGGGAGAGGGAAGTGTCAACCACTATGCATAGGAAAAAAAAAAAAAGAGGAAATGGGCTGAAAGAAGAAAATATACCAAACAAATAGTGTGTTTTTCTTGGTAGTAGTTTTTTCCTATTCTTCTTTCTCTTCTGTACTTCTCTGTATTTCCAGATTTTCTCCTAAGAGGATATATTATTTTTTACAACTAAAAAAGGATGCATATTTTGCTCTGCTGTTTAGTTGTCCTTATTGGACGATACTGAAGCAAATATACATCCAACAAGAACAATGTGCAACAACCATGGTGTTCATCCTCCCAAACGTTGAAAAGCAGTCGTTTGATCCAAAAATACAGAAACTTTGTGCAGAAGGCATGTGTCATTTGTGTGACTTCATCTTGGCCCCAACTCTTCCCTTCACTGCTTGGCCTCATCCACACTGATAAATCAGTATGCAGAAGGCTTTGCTTCAGCTCACTCTGGGTGGAGGGAGCTCATTTCAGTACACACTTACCTTTTCTGAGCCTGTCTCCCAACATCAACACAAGAGGTTTTATTTAAGGAATGGAAGTAGCATATTTTGAGGAAGAGTGGACAGCTTTTATTGCCTCCTTCCAGGAACCAGGGAAGCATCTAAAAGAATGCATGTGCTCAGACTGCAGGGAGGGAACCTGATATGACAAGTTGTGGTGCAAGAAGGCAGATGGACAGGAGGGGTTGTTCAGCACACACTCATTGCTCCAGTCAAAGACTTCAACTTGCTGACCTTTGTATATGTCTCATTCCAATCTGTCTCCCTTTGCCTGATGTATTTTTTTTAAGATTTTTTTTATTTGTCCATGAGAGACACAAAGAGAGAGAGAGAGAGAGAGAGAGAGGCAGAGACATAGGCAGAGGGAGAAGCAGGCTCCCCACAGGGAGTCTGATGCGGAACTCGATCCCAGGACCCTGGGATCACGTCCTGAGCTGAAGGGAGATGCTCAACCGCTGAGCCACCCAGGCGTCCCCAGACACTTTACGTATTATTTCTCCCTCCTGGAATACTCTCTCTTATCCTAGCATTCTTACTCAAGCCCTGCCTCTATTTTTCTTTTAAACATAGCCCATTTAAAAATAATACATATGAGAAAGATAGATGGATATCTCACTTATAGTCCTGCTTTTGCTCCCAGAGGACTCTTCCAAAATGTTCCAACTGAAAACCCCACTTCAACTCTGTAATTTTTCTTACTATTTTTCATTTCTCAATTATATATTGGAAAAATACTGATATACAGAAGTACTATGCCAAAATTATATTAATAAAATATGGGTGAGGTTCATTCTCTTGGATATATTCTTTAAAGCTTCAAAGATATAGGAAAATGTTGTGAACTATAAAACACAGGGATAATGATTTTAGTTATGACTACTTCTGAAGTTCTGAGAGTTTCTTATATGGATGCATATTTAGCTCTGTTGCTCTTTTCTGATTTTCAATCAGTATTTCTTCAAAATACTTAGAAAAATAAAGCTTACATTTATCTTTGATATAAGGAAAGAATAAATGTACTGAGAAGATGTAAGAACAAATCAACCCAGAATCCATGGGTAGCCAGCCTAGCAGAACACAAGTCACTAAGCAGCAACCAGCAGCTTCTTTGAAGAACAAATCAGTTTTTCTGCTGATCAGTTTAATCACTTTCTGTGATAGAAGGAAAAGACACATGCACAAACAGGACATCTTTGATATCATTTTATCATCTTCAGGAAGCTTTTAGTCTCTGACTTCTACAGTACTGGTCAGAGTTGTCAGCAGTCCTGAAACACTTACCAGAAAGTGACCATCTACATCCCCCCTGAGTGGCCCATATTTGCATGAAGCCCACATTTCTCCTGCACACAGAATCCCACTTCCTGTCACTCAGTATGTTTGTCCTCTCTCCATTCCAAGAAGCTCAGCCATGGGAAGGCTGTTCAGTGAATGCACTACCATGACCTTCTTTCTTTCATGATACCATTAAACTATGAGTCAGGTACTATGAGATTCACTAGCGGAAAAATCATAGACAGTGCCCTCAGGTTATTTCCAAAAATTATCTCTGTGTTATTTATCTGTCGCTGCATAACAAATTGCTGCAAAACTTAATAGCTTCAAACAATGAAAACTATTTATCACAAAACAAAGATTTTGTGGGTCAGGACTCAGTAACCTCTCAGATGGACCATTCAAGCCTGAGACTTCTCCCTGAAGTCATAGTCAAAATAATGACTTGAGCTGCAGTCACCTGAAGGTTTGACTGAGGCTGAGTGCTCCATTTTCCAGCTGGCTCATTCCCATGGCCAATGAGTTGATAAGAGGTTTCAATTTCTCTCCATTGTGGCCTTTCCAGAAGGCTGCTCAATAAGAGGATTGAGCTCTCCTCAAAGCGATACAAAAGAACAAGATAGGAACCAAGACCTTTATGACCAAAACTGGGAAGACCATTATTTCCACTGTATCCTACTGGTTACAGAGGAGTGACTCTATCCAATATGGACAAGGACTCTGCAAGGGCATGACAACAAAAGGCAAAGATCACTGAGAGTCATCTCGCCATTGCTTGTGAAACCCTCCATCAAGATGTGGAGTTGTTCTTTGACCAATTTGAATCTTTGACGTGACCTATGAATGTTTTGAACAAATGAATGCAGTGGAAATGATGCAATGCCAGTTCCAAGTCAAAAGTCCTTTAAAAAGACTGGCAGTTTTGTTTTCTTGCCTTTTGGAGCCCTGAGCCATTAAATAAAAAGTTCAGGTTACACTGCTAAAAGGATGGCAACATGAAGATATATTGACATATCAGGCATATGTGTAAAAAAGGCCATTTTGGTTGATTTTTCAGATGACTAAAATCACATGAGAAACTCTAATTAAGAATCACCAGCTATGGGCAGCCCAAGTGGCTCAGCAGTTTAGCACCGCCTTCAGCCCAGGGCCTGATCCTGGAGTCCCAGGATCAAGTCCCACATCAGGCTCCCTGCATGGAGCCTGCTTCTCCCTCTGCCTATGTCTCTGCCTCTCTCTCTGTCTCTCTCTGTGTCTCCCATGAATAAATAAATAAAATCTTAAAAAAAAAAAAAACAAAAAGAATCACCAGCTAAGCACCACTAACTCATAGAACTATGACACCTTATATAGTAAATTGGTGTCTTTAACCCCTAAATTTTGATATGCTTTGTTATGTAATGACAGGAAATCAGACAACAGTTATACAAGTTTTTGTTATTCATTTTTTGTATTTTCTGCACAACCTTTACATCACAACACAAATTCCGCAATAGCAGGAAACATACCTAGATTACTACAATGGTCACCTAACTGTTTTTTTACCTTATTCTTGCCCCTAACTTTCCACTCCCCAAATAGCAGAGTGACCATCATTATAACATGTATTAAAGTCTTTTCTGATCCCCAGACTAGGCTATGTTTGTATTATATATTATCATTGCTGTCTATATATCTATTTCATAATATTCATTGGACTGTGTTTTTAATTACAATTTGCATAATCACTTTTTAATGTTGGCATCCCTCACTACATCCTAATCTCTGATAGACAAGGCACATAAATCTCTTATTCATTGGTCTAGCCCCACTTTTAAGCACAGTGCCAAAACATAGTAGGTGTTCAACAAATATGTGTTAAATGAATCATTTTCAAAGTATCTGTGCACTTTACTTGCTTTTGTAATAGAAATTTATTTTTTAATGCTTTTAGTTTGCTTCTTTGGGTTATGTCCAGTGGCAAAGAAAAAAACAAAGCTGATTAATGTTATAGATAATTTTTCACAGGTTTCTAGAAATAGGCCATGAAAATAACCACCTGAAATGTGATATCTACTGATCTCTATTTTTTTTTAAGATTTTATTTATTTATTCATGAAAGACAGAGAGAGAGAGAGGCAGAGACATAGGCAGAAGGAGAAGCAGGCTCCATGCAGGAAGCCCGATGTGGGACTCAATCCTAGAACTCCTGGATCACGCCCTGAGCCAAAGGCAGATGCTCAACTGCTGAGCCATCAGGTGTCCCTACTCATCTCTTTAAATCATTGGGTTGACTTTGTATTCCCTTTAAGCAGAGATATAGCCAGTCTTTATTGTGACCAAGTCTTCGGATTCTACGCAGTTCATCAATGTAAAATAAAAAATAGTTTGCCCACTCTCTTCTTCCAGTTCTTATTTGACTTTCTAGATTTACTATAATATTGCATTTTTCTTTAAATACTGATTTTCTACTTTCTGTGTTGCATATTTATATTTACTAACTCATTTAGACTAGGAAGAAAAGATTCTCCAACTCTTTCCTTCAGTGACCTTGGAAAGAATAAAGCCTTGGCTAATAAAATTATACCAATCCTAGAAAATCAAAATCACTACCCAAAACTCTTCAACACTAATAAAAAATGGAGCCAGACAGACTGCTTGGTAAAGCATATGCTAATAAAGCACAGAAGTGGTTAAACACAAGGACGTTTCCCTCTATAGGAGACCAAAGGCCCAAATAGTCAATAACAAAAATTTTAGCCATATGTGCACTTATGTAGAACAGATTATTAATGGTTATCCTCCATAAATATAAGAAATGAATTACAATAAATCTGAATAATTTTAAATTATTTTTCTGAAATCACAGCCATTAGACAGTGATGATCATTCAGTGGAAATATTCATCAAGATACATGTATGACAGAAATACCAAGTTCATTCTGCAGTGTCAAGGGGAGGCAAATTCTACAAATGCTTATATTCAAAAAGATTTTCAGAGTCATTACATTTTTTTGGACAACACTTTTAGCCTTCTTTTTTTTTTTTTTTTTCTTACATATGCTTCTAAATCTGTGTTTGGAATCCAAATTTTAAATTTAATTACAAGCAGAAGAAAATGCCTACTTAACATCCAATTTAGGCCTAAATTACCCTTAAATTTATAGAGATTCATGGAAGTTTAAGGTTGGAAGTTTTTTAAAGTTTATCTAACCCAAAGTTTAATGTGCATCAAACAGCTTCTCCAAAGGCAGACCACTGGGTACTACCCTCAAAGTTTCTGAATTTCCGGGTCTGACGGTAAAGCCTGAGAATTTGCTTCCTCAAGGAGTTCTCAGGTCATGCTAATATGACTGGCTCAGGGACCATGCTTTGAGGATCACTGAGCTCACCCACCTTTAAAACCTATAAATAAAGAAATAAAGGCCTAGAACACTTGAAGGAGTGGTTGCAGGATTCTGCTATAATCAGTGGCAGAAATGGCATGAAAGGGCAGAAGGAGGATGCAGCGTTTCTACTTCCAGGTAGAGTTGCCTTGGATTCGACTTTCCCAGCGTGAGGTGTACTCAACACCATTTGAGGTGTTGATGAATAAGCCAAAGAAAAAATAAGTCACAGCAGAGGAAGAGTGAGGGCAACCTAAACATCCTCTCTCCCAGATGACCAAATTAAAGACATGCAGGACCGCCCCCAGAACGGGATGATTCAGGTATTTCTTTGCGGCCACTACTCTGCTTTTGAAGTTCATTTCCCTCTAAACATCTAAGGACTTACTTTGCATTCTTACATCGCAACGTCTTTGTTGATAACTTTTCAGTAATTCCATTACGGCAAATCACAGGGCTGTCAAATCTTCAAGGATCAGAAGATCACGAGTTGACAAGTAGCAGATGCACAGAAGAAGTTTTAAATAACGTGCATTCATTCCCCATGTGGAGCCAAGTAGAATACCTATTACTCCATGATAGTAAAAACCAGCCGGGAAGTAACAAAGAATGGAGTTGTGCCACGATATTTACTCTTTCTCCCACTTTTATTCAGTGAAGAATCAAAGAATTCAGAAGAAAGAAAACTCGTAGATTTTCAAACAAGCTGTTTCTGTTTAAGGACAGAAGTTTCTGTTAAAATTTAGTATAATTGTGATGTCACTGAGCACAGAGAAAGCTGCAGGCAAACAGAACATTCTCATTGTAATACCACTACTGTAGGCATATTTGAAACACTATAGCTTCTTCAGACTATAATTATAACTGTTTGTTGCTTCTGTGGTTTCAAAGATAATAGAAGTTGTTCACAAAATTTACACAACACTGATGTGTTGCATATAAAATGTAGACAGTCACGTGTAAAATATCCCATTATATATTTTCTCATAGAGAGAAACAGCTGAGAAACCTACAGACCATCAAATTATGACTCCAGTGTTTCATTACAAGCAATTAGACTCCGGAACCCAAAGGTACAACCAAAATGCGTGGTGTAATTTGGTTAATACCATTAAAGAGCTGGGCCACAGGTGTTTGAATCTGTAGAAAAGAAAAATCCTAGTCGGTATAGGATCTTATTACTCTATTGGTTAACTACTTCTATAGGCAGAGCATCAAAGGTGGAACTAGGGTGAAAATATATGTTAAGTATTTCATGTTAAGAAGTTCAAAATTATACCCATTCTTTCCACTGAATGTCTACTCTGTCTTAGACACACTCCTCGCCCTCAATGGAATCAAACTCCAGCCGAGATGTGGGTGTAAATTCAATCCTTTGTCAAACATTGACCAGTGCTGTAAAGATCTCAATACAACCTGTTAGTAATATTATAGAACAGAGTTGCTTCAGTGTTCCAAGGATAGGGAAATTAGGAAATGAGCACCAATACATGACACGGATCTGAGTCTAGAATAATTAAAAAGTAGTTTCTAATGAGAAAAGAAAGTCACCTGGTGGAAGTTAAAGCTATGAAAGACAGGTTACCCCTCGGAAGACTGTGCTAAGGAATTTGGACAGTTTCCAGATAGTAGGGGCCATGGAGGGTGTTTGAGATCTATGAAGCAGAGCAATTTCTTAGAAAACTCTTTTGGGAAACATAGCTTAAAAAGTGGCAAAACATGAAAGACACCTTTTTGTAATGCCTGAATGAGCTTTTGTAGCAATAAAGGACAACCCAGGAACCAATCGCAAAACAATCCAAGAGGTCAAAGAGAATTGTGGGGTTTGGGTTGGGTTTTTTTTTTTTTTTTACATGTTTTAAAATTTAAATTCAATTTGCCAACATATAGTATAACACCCAGTGCTCAGCCCATCAAGGGCCCTCCTCATTGTCCATACCTCAGTTACCCCATCCCCCCACCACCTCCCCTTCTGCAACCCTTTGCTTATTTCCCAGAGTTAGGAGTCTCTCGTGGTTTGTCTCGCTCTCTAATTTTTCCCACTCAGATTTGGATGAACTTTTAGCCTGAGGTATCTGCTGGTGACCTAGAACCTAAATTTCAATGAGTCATGCTTTAACAACATCACGCAAACCTGACGCCAAGGCATGAACACAATAAAACGAATAGGAGGAAACAAACAAACAAAAAATAACAGCAGAAACAACTAAATGAAAGTTAAAGATATAATATGGAGGAGCATCAATAGAATGGGAGGTTAGTTCTATATTTGGGACTAATAAGGAACAAATCTCTCACAAAAGCAATCAAGAAAGTGAAAGAGAGAAGAACGCAATATATACAACATGAGGAATGAAAGGGAGACTTCATTAGTGATGCAGCACATACTAAAAAGATTGGAAACTATCATATCAACTTTACCGCAGTAAATTTGAATGATTTCATGAAACAGAAAATATTCTAGAAAACCATGTAACCAAATATGCTCACAAAGACCCAGAAAAATCGAAATCACCTTAGAACCCTCTCAATAAACTAAAGAAGTAGTTAAAAATTTCCCACAAAGGAAAACATTTCCTTGAAATACTCCTTCTAATGCATTCTACCAAGCTGTCAAGAAGCAGATTATCCCACTTTTTTAGAGATGAAAAAGAGAAGAAATACTATCTAACATATTTGGTGAGACTAGCATATCTCTTACACCAAAACCATGAGGAGTCAGCTTGAAACAGAAAATCATGAGCCAACCTCACATGAAAAAGAGTAGCAACAAACTAAATCCGGGAATATACAAAAAAAGATAATACGCTATTACCAAGTTGTGATTATTTCACAAATTCGAAGTTGATTCAACACTAGAAAACTATGCGATTACTTCATTATACTAAAAGACTAGAGGACAAAGTCAAAATCACCCCAATAGGTACAGCAAAAGCATTCACTGTGATGCAGCCACCATTTAGAATAAAATTCTTTGCAAACCAGGAATAGAAGGGATCTTCTTTAACGCAATAAAAGATATCTACAGAAGCACCTAGGACAACAGTCACACAGATTATCTTTAAAACCAGGAATGTGACAATATTGCTTTCTACCACTACTTCTATTCAGCGTTGTACAGGAGATTCTTAGAATAAGACAAGGAATGGAAATACAGTATATAATTTCATTTATGCACCACTTTTAAAATGACAAAATCAGAGACATGGAGATCAGACTAGTGGTTAGCAGGGGTTAAGAAGGGGGTAAAGACGAGAGGGAAGTTGAATGTGATTCTAAAGAAACAACACGAGCGGCCCTTGTGATGAGATGATTATGTATCTTGACTGTACTAATGTCAATTATTCCAGTTGCGATATTGTACTATATTTTTGCAAGGTGTTACCAATGGGGAAAACAGCATAAAGAATACATGGGATCTCTGTATTATTTCTGCATTTAAATCTACAAATATCTCAAAATAAAAAGTTTAATTGAAAAAAAAAACAGATTTTTCATGGAACTTAACAAACTGCTGCTAAAATGGATACAGAAAAGCAAAGACGCTAAGAATAGGCTAATGGGGCAGGGACATCATCAAAAATGGCAAATTAGGAACTACCGGGCTCCATCCCTTTTCAAAAGCAACTAATGAGCTGGCAAAAACTGTCAGAATGAACTCTTGAAGAACACGGAAATCCAATCAAGAACTTAACAACCAGAGGATAATTTTGGTGAAGAAAGAGACTGCTGCTTTGGAGGGAGAGCGTGCCGTGGCATTTTCAAGTGCCTCTACTCCCCTCCCCGTGCCCCTCAGATCTGCAGCTTGAGGACTAGCCCATACTATACACACTCCTCATGCCCTTTGCTAGTGACAGAGGGACCAATACTGACCTTAATCTCAAAGAGCTGTTCTTTGGGGTCTCCACATGTCTGGCAGGTTCCTCCATGACCAGTGTGAAGACTTCCCTTTGTTTCACCCAATTTGGAGCATTCCCAGGGCTGGGGTGGCTTTCCCAGGCAGCTTTTGCAAAGCATTTAAAGGCATAGGTACTGGGCAGGGCTTGGGCAAGGGAAATACTGGAAACAGGCGATGGGTAGATTGAGAAGTCTGGCAAGGCAGAGGATGGGAAAGGAGATAAATATAGGATAGGGATTTGAACAGCTTCCATGTAGACCAGGGAATGACACACGCATGGCCAGGTTGGGATGTATGTCAGAAGCTTCAGAAGACCCAAGCTTCCACTACTGGTGAGCCTTCAATCTCCACATGAGTGGAAACTCTGGACTAAGGCGGAGTTTTAAATAGCATGGCTAAGCATTGAAGGACTGCCCTGACACGGAGCCCATCTACAAAGTAAGTTGTAATGCATATTTGGTCTGTAACTCCTACTTTTTTCTCTTCTCCCCTTGCCCTATATTAGTTAGAAGACAAATGCGAAAAATAATTATAAATATGTTACAGAGTGGAGATGGAGCTCTAGATGAATAAGGTTTTTCTCTATGACTAAAGAATAGTCTGAAGAAATTTTTACCTAAGGAATAATAACCAGTGGAGGAACTTGACCTATCAGATTGCAAGACTTATTACAAATATAATTGACACTGCCAGCTTAGGGATCCATGGAGATAAACCTATAGACCAGTGGAACAGGACAGAGATTCCAGAACCAATCTACACACCTAGGTGGAAATTTGATATAGAGAGAACTAGTATTGCAAATCAGTGGCAAAAAGGATGAATTTATCATTAACCTATGCAAGGACAACTGATGATCCATATGGGGAAAGAAGAAACATGGTGGTATCTTTGAACAATTCAGGATGAATCACAAACTTACATGGAGGAAAGCAAGACTTTAAGCCTCTAACAGAGTATATAGGAAAATGTGCTTAACACTTCAGGTAATAAATAATTTTTAAAGTAAACAAAAACATAAACCAAAAGGGAAAAGAGTGATAAAGGATTGCTACTGTCCAGAATAAATTTTGAAACCCTATGAATTAAAATGAAAATGTCAAATGGCCCATAGAAATGGGAAAAAGATATAATGAATAGTTTTTCACAGAAGATGAATGGAGACTAGGTGTGGGAAAAATTCCTCAATGTCAGTAGCAATCAAGGCAATGTCTATTAAAACTACCATGAAATGTCATATCCAAGCAGACCAGTAAAAAGTTAAAAATCTGGAAATGCCAGGTATTGGTAATATGTGGACTGTAGTCCAAGTATCTGTAGATACTTGTCATACACTATGGATGTAGAATAAAGTGGTTAAAACTACTTTAGAAAATTACTTTAGAAAGATTGGGACTAGATTTTAAGTTAAAAATTGAAATAAAAAAAGAAAAGAAAAAGAGAACAATTTGGAATTGCCTGGTACAGGTGCCTCTGTGTATATCCAGCAACATCACTTCTAGATATATATATTCTAGAGCAATTCTTAAAAACATGAACATGAGGAAACTGCCACAAAAACAGTTCTAATGAAACTTTTTTACAACAACAAATCAATCCAAATGCCCAACGACAGTAGAATAGAATACAATAATAAATTGGAATGTATCTTTGAAATGGAGTATTACACAACAATGAAGCACGAATTGCAGATAAATGCATCAACATAAATGGATCTCAAAAATCTACTGTGAGTGAAAATATCAGGTTATCGGATAATATATTATGATTCCTTTTACATAAAGCTCAAAAACAGGTAAAATGAAACAGAAAAGAGATACATTTTATATAAATATGCACATACATAGTCTCTATATAGATTAATATATATATGGCCAGATGGTAAAATGAAGAAAACAAAGGAAAAACTAACATAATTTCAAGATAGTGGGTATGTTTAGAGCAGAGGAACAGGGATGCAATTGGACAGGAACTCACAAAACATAGGCTTTCAAAAGCAAAAGTAATATCTTATTTCTTAGGCTGAGTTGTGAGCAGTGACCATTTTATTATTTATCAAATACTACTTATATATTACATACGTTCTCCTGGGGTGCTGTATTTCAAAATATAAAGCATTGTATTCACAATAAAATAAAAAACATTTTATTTACAATAAAAAGAATAAACAAAAAGAAAGTCTGCATAGGAAAAAAAAAATGGATCGAATCCATGTTTTAGAAAGCTTATTCTGGAGGACGTGAAGAAGAGAAACACCAAAGACTACTAGTATCTAGGAGGAAGAAAATGAAGTTCTAAACTCAGCAATGCCAATCAAGTAGAGATTTAAAAGAGAAACCTTGTGAACATATAGTTGACAGAAGACATGAGAGGATATTGATGTGCTTTGTGCCTGGCTTGTTATGAGGGCGATGGTGACCAAAGAGGACTGCAGGGAAGCTCAATTTAAAGCGTGGATGGTAGAACAGGAGTACATGATGGAAAGATAGACCCACAAGACAACGGTGTTTCCAAAGCCAAGTGAGGAATAAGAAGTTAGAGTTGATAATAGCTAGCTTCAACCACTGTAAAGCATGTCCTGAGGTCACCTGCCAGTGTGTGATGTACAGGAATGGTTTTCTAGACTTGAGCATGGAAGGCTTTGGAACAGCAGCTTTGGGAAATTTAATAGAGAAAAAATGGGGGGTAAAATGCTGAATAGTGGTGAAGGCCCAGTTGAGGTTGGATGGCATGAACCTGTAGGAGGGCCATCTGGCATGATTCAGTACCCAGTCCAGCAACCTTGACTATCATTGAGCGGTTACCAAGATTGCAATCATTCTCACGTCTAAAACATACAGACTCACACATGCAAGCTCTGGCACGTGCACTCACATGCTCCAAAGCTTGGACTAATTTGTCAAAGGTCTATCAAAAACCATAGACCGCGGCATGGAGGAGACTTTGTAAAATCCCTGATACTAGGCAATATAATTTCAGTGAGTAGACAAGTATTTCCACCTAAGCACAGCTTCTTCAGGATTCTGGTAGGATAGCATCTCTGGGAACACTCCCATTTCTGGGAAAACTTACAAGTTACAAGAGGAAAGTTAGTGGGATGAACTACAACCCCACTGTATCAGTGGACTCCAAGGCAGTAGCTGGGATTTTCACCTTCATTCTCCATTACTTATTACCCTCTCCCACCTTTAGTTACTACGCTAGCTGGTCCAGGTGGCTTGCCTGGTGATATGAGCTAAGCCATCATCTCTGAAATCTGTTTCTGTGGCCTTCTCAAGTCCCAGTTACCATATTTGCTTTTCACAATGAGCAGGAGAAGCACACATATTCCCCTTGATGTAGCAGCGGGCCTACCTTCTCATAATCGTGGTCCATTACTCCTGCCAGGATGCTAACTTTCCTTGCTTCCTGACCCGCTATCCTAAGTGAAGTGGTGACTTTGAGTTCTATGATCCATGATGGAAGCATCCTTATCTGAGAACAAGGACCTCGGGTTACTAGGAGAGATGAGGAGGACTATTACTACTTCCACCTCTAAATTTCCAGACCCATGTATTTTACTTATTGAGCCCACAGTACTAGTTAAAATTGTATAGCATATTTTCAAGAATTGGACTCCATTTTTTTAGTGGGGGTCATCTCTAAGCCAGGCCCTCCGCTGATAATATGCCTTTAAGAAGCCATACAGTATATGTCAGAGTCAAATGCCAACTGGGCTATAAAGGGCTATAAAGTCCCTTGGTCCAAGGTCTATAGGGCTTGGAACTTCACACTTCACAAGGGCTATAAAGTCCCTTGTTCCAAGGTCTTGTTATGTAAGATTGTCCATCAGTAAGTCAGACAGTGAACCCTCAGATAGCGATGCCCACCAATGACCAACAAGCAAAAAATGCAAATCCGGACCTGGAGTATGAGTGGATCTCATGTAAGATGAAACACTGCACTTTCTATAGTACAAAGAAGCTGATGGGGTCAATGGCAGTCAATGGCAGTCAACAGCAAGAAGCTTGTTGGTCTCCTCAAGGGATATTACTGTATCAGTGTCTGACGGTACTCACTTATGATGGAAAATTCTGGCTACATGGTCACTGGATGTCCTATGTTTAAAAGCTCAATTTCCTCCAGGGCCCAGTATAGTTCCAGGAGTTGCTTCTCAAATGACATATAGTTCCCTGCTGCAGATGATCTGGTCCTGCTCTAAATCCCTAGGGGCTTCTCTGTGACTTGCCTATTGGTCCTTACCAGAGGCTCCACGTGATGTCTTTCTCTTCCATAGATTTCTGCAGTACCATGGAATCCACCTTGTCACTGGCCCAGGGAGCAGGCCTAGTTGCATCAGAGCCTAAGACCTAGTCAAACTAGAGTCCTTCTCAGTCATCCCAGAAAGGAGTTACAGTATTCCCAAGTGCAGACTATGTTGCATCCAAATGCAAAGAGGCCTACCAAATTGCTTCTCTTTTAGTAGTAACAAATGCAAGATGCTGTTGGATACCCATCTATCTTGCTTCTAAAAACGCCATGTTCTGTGAACCACTCACATAGGTTCCCAAAGGTCAGTCTCCCCTTCCTACCATTATGACCTGTGACTCACTATGGTAATTGTGCCACCTTGTTTCTGACTATTAAGGGTTGCTACCTGGCTTCTACTCATTGGGGATCAGTACCATCCCCACTGTTACCAAGACCATTCTCTGACGACATCCTCTACAATTAGCCGGAGCCTACAGAGGATGGTTTGCCACTGGGCTTCTTAAAGATCCTGATGTCCCCGTTACCACCAGTACATCCCTTACTTCCTTGGTAAACTGAATGCCCTCCAGCCCTTGTGAAGAACTTGGCCAGTCAATATATTTTTCATCTTTATGTGGTAGATTCACTGTAGCATGCCTTCTTCCCTGAGCCTTGGGATGCCTTCCTCCACAATTTCTTCCATAGGACTCCATAGAGGTTCTAGGACTTTTGCCTCATTTATTGTAAAACCACTGGTTTTACCTAGTTCTGAAACAATCCCAGCAGTATATTAGAAATGTCCTTCATATCCCTGTAACATGAGAGAATGTCCCATATCAACAAATTCCCCCCCTCCCTACTTGATCCAACACTCTAATGGGCCATTCCAATGCATACTCTCCTGGCTCTTTCTGGAACATGCTAACCGGGTCTTACAAATCTCTATCCTTTTCCCAGTCAGCCTGTACTGAGATTTAGCCACTATTATAGATCTGGGCCCAAAAGGAAAGATGAGGGAAGACCAGAGAAGTAAAACCATTGTCTTGTAGGGGGTCTATCTCATTTAAGTCTTCTTCATAGTTTTCAAGAAAGGGGAGAATTTCTGTCTTCCAGCAAGGAATAAGTCTTCTATAGAACCAGCGGGTTCTGACAGATTCAAAGTCTCAGCATCTCATTCCCTCCTTTTCAGGGCCTAATTCTAACACAGAATTGCCTAGTCTGAGAATTTAGCCATCTCTAAAAGTCAGCCCTCTTTTACAAATTAGCATAGAATGACTAGGAGTTATCGGTTAGGTGTGTCTACCCTTCAACTACAGCAGATGAGAGCCTCAAATACTTACAGGAGGCCTTCTAACGATTTGCTTAAATTTGGAAGTTAATAGATTTAAGTGGGTCATTTTCTCCCTTTATGGAATCAACAGCACCTAAATACCTCAAATACTGGAAACATTGTACCAATTATTACATCTCCTCCACTTGTTCTCCGTCCCTATTCATCACAGAAAAAAGTCGTAGCAATGGCACCGCCACAGTATACCTGGGATGATCAATATTCCTCCACCATGAGTGGTCGGTATACATTGGCTGTTGTCTAGCCAACAAGGAATCCAGCGTCAGAATGCCACCCTTAAAATTGCTTCCTAAGACCAGTTCTGCTTTCAACTATCTTAGATTTTGTGCCCTAGAAGCAGGCTAAGCAATGGATTCTTGTTTAGCTTATTTATTGAGAGAGACAGGACAGGGCAGAGGAAAGAACCAAGAGCGGATGTGGTCTTGGCTTCAGTCTGTTCCCATAAGAAGCTCTGGAGCAGAAACTCTACTACAGAGTTGATCACAGCTTGAGGCAAAAGGTTAAATTTTCTACCCTTGTGTCAAAGAGTCAATGTCTGCAGCACATCACAGGGGGCAGAGTTGAAAGTGGGTGTGTAGCCTTCCTGGGTGAGACACCTCCCGGTCCTCACTAGTCCAGGGCAATTCTGCAGAGAAGGGGACAGCTGTGAATGGTTATCAGCCTATACTACAGCGGCTAGGAAATGGATACACATCACAGCATGCAAGAGATCCAACAGCATCCACTAAACTACAATTTCTGAAGATATTCTTAGTGTTGCAAATTACAGTAGCACAGAAGAGCCATCCCATCACATCAAACCATAAACCTAAAGCCATGAAGTGGTGTGTTGGGAGCTGGCTTCTATCAGACCACAAGAGTGGATTATACATGGCTCTTCCCAATTCAGTAAGGTCATTTTGGAAGCTTGAAATTGCCCATTGTGGGAATATTTACACCATGGCAACCAGAAGAAGCTCACACCACGTCTATCTATCTATCTATCTATCTATCTATCTATCTATCTATCTATCTACCTATCTATTCAGTGGAGAGAGGATGGTCAAGATGTTAGATATTTACCAGCACACGCAGAAGCAGTGCAAGATAAGAATCATTATTCTTCATTTTACATATGAGGAAAGTAAGCTAAGAAAGAGCAATTAAGTGAGAGTTTTAGAATTAAAACCTACTTCCACCTACTTCATTGTAATGGGAACATTAGGTTTAGTTCAACACACATTTATTGAATGACAACGATGTGTTGGCACCATTGTCACTAAGATGCGTTCTTAGTCCACAAAGGAAATGAGATGGGAGTTCAATCTTTGGAAAACCAAGAACAAGATATCTTGAAAGTTTGATTGAATCACTCCTGGTTATTTTCATATTTTTGAGATCTTAATAATATCCTAAAGATTTTTCCCTTTCAAGTTTATAAAATGAGGATTGAGAAAATTGAACCCCAATGCCTCTGTTTATGAGATACATACTTTGGAAATGCACAAAGCTTAATACGAATGAATGAACTGTTAATAAGAAAATTAATAATAAAGGCAACAGTCCCATTTCACATGGCTGAAGTCGTAGGTCCTTTAGAGCAAAGACAAGGGTGTCTCCAATATATTCTTCAACGGAGTCAAGACCACTTTTTGTTGTGGTATTTCAAGTGAGTTGGAACAACTTTGGGCTTTTATTTTAATAGGTGATTTTTAAATGTGATCAGGATTCTTCCTGGAGAAATAAGCAGCATCTTTCTCCTCCAACATTGGACCCCATAATCTTTTCAGAGCCAGAACTAGAGTTGTTCTAAAGGAAATGTTTCAAAATTAAGGCAGCTTCAGCTGCTCTTGGTATAAAGACCCCTGCACATACATTCAGGAAAGGTTGATGAGTCTAGTGCCTTCCCCTCTTCGGATGTTTGCTGGTTTGCCAGTTCCAAGACTCTGATATTTCAAACCTTCCCTTCTGTTCACCCATTTTTTCTTATATCTTTGCCCATAACCCGTTCTCTAGCTGTCCTGGGAACTCCACTTCATTTCTCATCCCAGCTACACTTGCTTGCCCTCTCATGACTATTTTTGGCTGAATACTACATCATGGTCACACTGTCATTGGTCTTCAAGTGCCACAAACATTACTGGCTTTCGAAAGAAAGGATATGCTGATGGAAGGGGAGAAATTAAAAGATGGCTTTCTAGTGCCACAGTCAAAGCTACAACCAGAACAACAGGGAAAGTCATAAGGCTGGCAAAGGTACCAACATGAGCGCCTTACTGGTTCATCCAGAAACCAGTTAATGTGTGCATACAAACATTCACACACACACACCCATGCGCGTGCGCGCACACACACACACACACACACACACACACACTCCATATGATTCTATATCGTTTTCCTCACTGAACAAAGCAAAGGCAACAGTACTCTCCAAAGGACTTGTTCTTTCTGGGCAAAATTTTCTAAGATTGCTATCAGGGAAGGTTGTATCTGACAGACAAAGACCAAAAAAAAAAAAAATTGCCTGTTCCAAGAATTTACTGAACGATTTCATATTGTTGAATTCCACCCATTAACACATGGATTTAGATTCTAACAATGACTGACAGACATTTGGAAAGCAAAAGTAAAAGTTGACCTGCAGACAGTTCAAATTTGCCATATGCTTGCTGTCACCATTAACAGTTTGTAGACCATCCTAATTTATGCTTCAGCTGACTAACCTGATATATTTTAAAGCAAGTGAATACCTGTTTCTTTCTCAAATAAGGCATTTTATTTTTCCTTATTACTCAAAAGCATGACAACCTAATAAGTGATTAAGGGTAAATGTAAGATTTGAAAGGGAGGAATGTTTTTTCGGTTTTTTTTTTTTTTTTTTTTTGCATCCCAGAACCGATCCCAAATATTTCCACCCGAACGGCTGCCTCACTGAGGAAAGTCTCTACCAATACCCATCAGGGACAATTTCAGAAATAAAAGTTCCTTCCTTCCACATGGCCTAATAGAAGTTTTAAAGAGGACTTCTTGGCACTTAAAAATCACTACAATTTAAATTGTATGTACTATAAACAAATGGCTCAGAATACTCCATCTTTAACCCAATTTTTGCCTTTTTGAGAAAGAATTGTATTACTCTCTCCTGGGTTTAAGTAACCAGATAGCCCATTAACTAGCTGCCCTTTCTTTTGTCTCTTGAAACTTCATTTCTTAGGCACTATTACAGATGGAAGAGAAAAGAGGAAGAAGTTAGTGTCAGTTGTTTTAAAACTTGACACCCCGGCGCAAACCTACTCATCCTTTCCTCTCCGTGCACTTAAGGATAGGTCTTCAACTTTTCCAGTTTTAATCAGATAGCCCAGATGGTCATGTTCATAGTAAAAATGTTATTAAAGCCCGAGTAAATAAAATAATTAAGAGATTTACTAATTAATTTTTAAAATATTCTAGATTCTGAGCAAGGGCTATAGATTGTGTTATACAATCTTTGTCCCTTCTGTTTTTAACATAGTTGGTATGTGGTAATACTCAATAAATGAATTTTAATTAGTTAGTTAAAAGTTATTTATAAGTCATAATATGTGTTCTGCTTCTAAAAGTGCTGTACTTATGTCAAAATATTCTAAAACAGTTAAACCAACCACCTAGTCCACTTATAGCCATTAATTATTTTATAATAAAATATTTTGTTGCTTGCATTTTAACAAACGTCACTTCTCACATATCTCTTCTGAGGACACCGAAGGCATGAATCATGAAAATAATAAATAACTTCCAGTGAGTCATAGAAATTAAACACGAAAATAAAATAAAAATGGTTTGATGGCAGGCCTGTGCTTGTTGTCATGCTGAAGGACGAACCCCTTGGAACTATGACAAAAATGACCTACGACCCGCCCAACATCATCTAACCGGTTTCTTGCTGCGGGCCCTCCTCGTCCTTCCAATTCTCACAGAGAGGAGGGTGGGAAGGATGCACACTCCGTCTGAAGCTCCAAGACTCTCTGATCCTCCGTGGAAGCGAAGCCCTGGGCAGCTGGCACCCTTCCATTGGGAGGTACACACCCCCCTTTGCCACATTGCAAGTTTCCCCAGGCAGCAGATGTCTTGGAGCTGCTGTGCAGGTCTCCAGCTCCACCAAGCCACCTGTACAACAGATTTAATGCACCAGCGATGCTTTTGTTGCCACTTGGGAAAGATTTTTTTTTTAATTCAATTTTTCTCTCAACCCCTGTGTGATCGGTGGGATTAAAATAGGAAATGCAGCCTCCTACTACAAAACCTGTTATTCAAAAGTATAAGGGAGCAACCACAAGCCCTTCCATTTCTCCCCTGCCCTCCGACGTCCCCCAAACGATTTAGGAAAATGCATCCCCCTTCCATAGCCTGACAATTACATTTTGTTCCTTACAAATCTAATGTTTCCGAAAGGCAGTTTTGCTGAACCACTACGCAGAAAAGTTAAGCGCCTAACTGTTAAACTGCTCACCCTTCTGCATTACTCTGACACTCCCAAACTTTAAGCTGTGGGTGCAATCCTCTTTGAACGTTATCTGGAAAACATTCTGACTTTTTCGGCTGCGAAAGTGATACTTACAGTACCATTGTGTCTGTTGAGTTTAAAAATGAGGTTGATAACGATAATGCTTTTCCATAAGATGATCTTCTACTTTTTAATGATGCCCGTAGTTTCCCCTACATAAATGACTAAATCCTTACAGAATCTCCGTCTTGATTAGCACTCCTGCTAGTAAAATTTCACATACTAAATCAGCACCAGCTGTAGCAAGAAAGAAAGAAAAAGGCAAGTGTAAATGTTCCATATGCCCCACCAAATTGGCATCTGTGTCAGTAACCCTTTTTTTTTAAACTATTGTATACATACATTCTCTTAAGTGTTTTGTTCACAGAACACTGCTAACAAAATTTCTCTGTTGGCATATCAAGGAAAGAGCCTGTCCTTGATACCATCCAACTGCGCAAAACACAACTTCTTCCTCTCGCGTGGTCACAGACACACCTGAAGGTTCTATTTTTAGAAGTTGCTTCAAGTCGGTGAACCTTTATTTTGACATCTGTTCTCTGTAATGTGACACTACGGTGCCCTTATAAAGCTGCTTTACAGTTGGAGTTTCATTGCTAGCAACACCAAACAGTGTCAGAGACACGATAGAATTATTGTGGTCAACCTGAAGGGTGTCTCAGAGACCAAACAGATAACATGGGGGGTGCTGGGGGTAGAGAGCACTTGGGATCACTCTCATCTCGTCACCCCTATTCTCTTCAAATGATGCGGGGCCTCAACGTAGATAGATGATATAGTTACAGCAGAGATAGTCCTGATGATATATCTAAAATACTCTATTTTATTACTTTAGGTGGTTTCCAATAGTTCACCCATCAAGAGGACCTTACTAGTTGTCTAAAACCTGTTAGATATAGTTCTTTGGGAACATTTTCAAACCATCCATACGAATCCTACAAAAGCCATCAGAAAGCTACAAACCCAGAAGAGCATACTAACTAAATGGTTTACATACAAGCAGTATTGGTTGGGTATGTCCCAGAAGTTATCTCACAGGAAGGGGAAAAAATGTATTTTCTTTTCTCTTTGGAACATGTTTTTGTTGGTGAAAGCCAGCTGCCATGGAAAAGAGAACCGACCTCTCTTCTTTGTGACATCCATTGACTCCTGCTCATATCTTCTCTCACAACCATGGATCACTTTGGGTTGCTCTCCTTTACTTATATGCCTGCCCCTCTTGACCTGACTCTCTAGTGAGTGCAAGTTGCACCCTTTTATATCTAAGGGTGAAAATCAGAAGAGATTTTGGCCATCAGTTCCAAAATCCCTTCGATCGTAAGATCCAGTTTACCTAAATTCTTAATGAGCGATTTAGAGAAGGTCATGTGGGAAAATCCACAATTGGAGTATATTTTGCAAAGTGCTTTTTAAAATTCATTCTCTTCAAAACATGTAATGTCTCTTATAAGACAACAGCTTCTCTCCCCAGTACTGTCAGTGGTCCGACAAAGCTGCTAGGCACCTCTCAGGGCAGCTGTGACAGGAATGCCCATATTGAAAAGTCTGGATGATACGATCCAATGTTCGTACACATGAAATTCAACTGCACTTGACAACCCTAGAGTGATCTTGGGCTGTTAAAATGACTATACTGAACTGGTTCTTAAAGCCTTGTGTCATATCATAGTTGGTGATAGCAGTGGTAAAATTTGTATTTCTACTAACTCTTATGTTCCTAGAAAGCAAGCACAGTTGTTTTTATCTCTATATTCCCAAATATCAACACAGTGATGCAGAGTATGCATTTTAAAATGGCTGTTGAGTACATGAAATTTTTTTTTTTTTTTGGACAATTGATTTCTTACTTGGTTGTCCTCTTATTTTTTGACCTCGGTCTGTAGTTGACATGCTTATTTTAAAACAGTCATATGGCTGATAAAGGACATAGTGATAAGGGATCTCCCCAGATGACAGACCAGTATAAACATGACCTTGGGGAGTCAACCGATCACGAGGTCCTTTCCAAGAACACTGTGTGTACACTGTCCTACTATGCTTCTTCGTGGGGGAGCCATCAACCCAAAATAATGAGGGCAAAAACAGGCGTAAGCCGAAACTGTCATGCTGGTTACTCTATGTCCGTGTCTGGTGGTTAAGTGTGCTGAACATCAATTTTGGTTTCTGATCTAAAGCAATTTGTGACTGTATTGAGAAGACACCATACCATTACAATCTTAAAATAATTCGGCAATGAACAAGTATAGTATATGAAAAACAGAGTAGTTTATGCAGTGCCTCTAAGGAGTTTATTGAAAATGATGGTGTTTAGGAGGCAAAGTTGTGGAGGGGATGACACGGAATGTTCCTTTGCAGCACTGATCTTCATATCCCAAGGTGACGTTTAGACTAACATGGTCCATGCGTACTGGGAAATGATGGCTGCCAGTTGTCATTGCCTTTTATAATTCCATAGTCTTTGCTCACCAAAAGTTACCTCACTCACTAGAGATGCAAGCCAGGGTGGTTTGGACGTGGTGCTTGCATCCTAAGAGGCCACAGCCAGGTCACACACTATTTAAAGCACTCCTTTATTTAAGACAACTTTCAAGTGTTTCTTCTCCCTTTGCTATCTATGATTGCCCCATTTCAGTTTGCCATAGAACAGCTGTTTCGATATCCAGCATTTATCCGTTCTCCACATGCATCCAGCCCAGAGGGATTGTTAAGCAGATCATTGTTTTAATTCTGGCTACATTCCAGGTCCCCATTATTAGTGATCCTGTCTTAACATTTACTGTTCAGTTTGGCTCACAGGTGATGTTGATTAAATTGGATATGCCATCTGGGGTAGGTTTTCGTCTGGTAGGCACATTCAAGGCTGAGCACACCACTGTTTCATTTGGGTGTGAAGCTTTATGCCACATTTGATGGCATTCTGGACATGGTTTTGCACAACCTGGGCCTGACTCGTAGCCTATTCATTTGGTAGTTGTGTGAAATTGGACAGTCTACTTAGCTATCCAGGGTTTTGGTTTTCTGATGAATAAAACAGAGAGAATAATCATTAATTCATTTGTTCACTTAGTTCTTTGTTAATTTTTTTAACCATTTGCTTGGCAGCCACTTTGTGCCCAATACTATGCTAGGTGTAGAGAAATCAGAGATAAATAAGGAATCAAAGTAGGGGAGAGAAGACACATAAGCAGAATGATTGCAGTACGACGTGTACTGTTCACAAAACACGTCTTTACAAACAGATATGAGCAAAGAGCTATGGAGCCTGGAGAGCAGAGCAACAAAATGTGGCCCCAGGAATCATAAGATTTCTCAAGAAGGACATGATCATTGAACTGCATCCTAAAGATTAAGCGTTCCGAATGTTGCTTTCGTACATCTTGTCAATTAAAATGTCTGTGTCAGGATAGCACATAATAGTTTTATCTCTGTCTATTGGGGAAAGATATCAAATATGTACAAATTACTTATTTTTTTATTTCATTAGTTAATTTAAATAAGCAAAGCAGACTTGAAAACACGTGCTACACATCAAGTTGGATTATTTTGAGAGCCAAATGGCATGGTGTGTGAACAAACACCTTTTAAAGTGCTGGAGAAAGTTCTTTCAAACACGTGAGTGATATTGCTTGTCCCTCCTATCCCAAGATAACACAGAAAATGAACACAAGAGAAAGTTGCAAACTTAAACCACACATAATAAATAATAAGAGCAGTAATAGCCAGCACTTAGTTTGTTCTTACAATGTACTAGGCACCATCCTAAGTGTTTTACATGTGTTAGCTCATTTAATCCTCACAACAACCAATAAGGTGCGTTCTAGAGTTAAGTCATAATAACATGTCAATATTGGACCATTTTGACCTACAAAAAATGACAGTTTCATACAGTTCAACCTGTTATCACTTCGCTATATTACAGATGAAGAAATGTGGTGCAAGTAGGTTAATTCACTCAAGATCACAGTGTTAGTAAGAGAGATCATTATTTTTCTTATTATTTATGGACATTCTGAATCTGCTGGGGTTCTTGGATTGCAAGAATAAGAGTCTAAATGTCTAACTTTACAGAGAAAAATAATTTATTGAAAGGATATGGAGTTGCTCATAGATCAAAGGAAAAGCTGAACAACAGAATATTTCTAGAATTCCACAGTTTCTCATCACCTCAAGGTCTGTACCCTTTCTCAAGATCATCACTCCTCACCTGGATGAATGCTGGGATCTCTCAACTAGTCTCTGAGCTTCAGCACTGGCCCTTCCTTAGGCAATTTCCAACCTAATAAACGAATAGGCGATGTTTAAATGTAGGTCAAGTAATGTCACTCTTCCACTTAAATTTTTCAATGGCTCCATTCCACTCAGGGTCAAAGCCGAGATCTTTACTCTGACCATGGAGTCCCTTTGTGACCTGTCCCTGACCTCACCTCCTACCAATGCTTCTCTTTTTCCCTCTGTTCCACTCACATTTCTTAAAGACCCAGGGCACAATCCTACCTCAGACCTTTGCATCTTTGGATCTTTCCCCAGATCACCCTGTAGCTCTCCCCCAAACCTCCTTCTGTTATGTTTGTTTCAGTCCTCACCTTCTCAATGAGATCTTCCTCCACCCCTCATTGAAAATTTCAAGCCCACTCCAATAAGGAAGAATCTTATCTTCCTGCCTTAATTTTTTTCTCTGTAGCACTTATCATTGTTTCATGTACTTTATGTTTGCTGACTTACATTTATGATGGGTCTTAAGTAACATATTAGGGGCAGGGATATTTTACTAATTTGCACAGTAGATGGCACCTAAATAAATACTTATTGAATAAATGAATGACTAAAGGACTGTAAAGTAAAACAACAACAAAAATCAAGTAGAACAAAACCATACAAAGTAGAGTATTGTGGATTCAGAAAGCTCCAACTATTCCCTGTGTAATTATGTTCAAAAGTATAAATCTTGGAAGAAATTATGATGGGCATAGCTTAGATACCCAGACCCATCCACTGACCAGAATAGGGCAAGACCTACTGAGTCTCAAAAAAATGGCAGGCAAAAGCATTGTACTTCTCTTACCATAAGAAGGGGGAGTGGATTCTAGGCCAGTAAAAATCAACAGCTACACCACCCACTACACATGCTGACCTTCTTAACTGGATTCTCTGCTTTTGACTATAACTTCTAAGCATTCAGTATATCATCTAGGGGATGCCTGGGTGGCTCAGTGGTTGAGCATCTGCCTTTGGTTCAAGGCATGATCCCGGGGGTTCCAGGATCGAGTCCCACATCGGGCTCCCTGCATGGAGCCTGCTTCTCCCTCTGCCTGTGTCTCTGCCTCTCTCTCTCTCTGTGTGTGTGTGTGTGTGTCTCTCACGAATAAATAAATAAAATCTTAAAATATATATATCATCTAGTATTCTCTAGAAATATTAGATGTCCATGAAAATTTGATTTAAAATCAGACTTCCCAGTGCAGACCATTATTGATTCCATTTTCTTTGTATTGATTATCTTCCTATAGTTTTGGGTAAATAGATAAATTTTATATATTTTTTTATTTTTTATAATTTTAAAACAGATTTTACTTATATTAAAATACCTATGCATCTTCTAGAAGAGTTTGAATTCTCGCATTTAGGATTTTTATTTTATCTTAAAGAAATGTCAGCTTCTAGTGTTTCTTTTATTCCACTCAAAAAAAAATACTACTTTTGCTGATAAAAAGATATAATATGTACAGGGTGCCTGGATGGTGCAGTCAGTGAGTGAGTGACTCTTGGTTTCTGCTCAGGTCATTATCTCAGGGTCATGAGATCGAGCCCCACACCCAGCTCCCTGCTCAGTGCAGAGTCTGCTTGAGTTTCTCTCTCTGTCTTCCTCTGCCCCTCCCACTCATGCTCTTTCTCTCAAAATAAATAAATAAATCTTTTTTAAAAAGGTAATATGTACTAATTGAAAAAAATTGAACAACAGATAGATAAGTATGTAATGTAAAGTTACCTAGATCATGCCTTACCCCTTGCTTACAGCCTATCCCACAGATACACTGTTTTTTTAACATGTGGGATGCGCACTTTCAGTAAATTCTTATATCCAGCATATAAAAACACTAGACAGGATAGTATATGCGTTACTCTATAAACTGAATATTAGATAAATTAACATAATGCATGTTATTCTACAACTTGCATTCTTCACTTTACATTTTACCATGGACAGCTTTTCATGTCACATTGGTCTACTTTATCTTAGTCAAAGGCTGTCCAGTGTCCTATCATGTGAATGTATCATAACTCATTTAATCAATCCTTTAATGACAGATATTGCTGTTAAAACCAAGGCTGTAACTGTTACCATTGTATGTAAGTGTTCGTTTGTATTTTTAGGGTAAAGCCCAAAAGGTACAATTATTGAATGAAAGTGTTGATCTGCTTTATATTTTGAAACATATTACTAGAACGTACTACAGAATATTTATCAAAACATACATTCCCATCAAAGATATAAGAAACGTTTTCACTTCTTAACACTTACCATCATCTAGTAGAAGACATGGAATCTCTTAGTTCATCTGTGAACTCTAAACTCCAGATATCAGAACTTATACAGTTGCATCTTCACTGGTAAGGGGAGATGACTCAGACAAATTAGTGTTATTGGGATTTCAACATTTTCATCAATACTGGATCCTAACTGTGGGAGACAGATGGATGCAGAAATATAATACTTAGAAACACGGTGTAAGCTAGCAATGGCAAGTACAGGACACATGCACCTCCAGCCCACATTTTCTGGCCTTTGGCAGACGAAGATGATTCCAAAGATCTGAGGCTCCACCTCTGAGTCTTCCACAACTCAGACACAAATGCATTGAGTAGACACATCAGATACAACATACTTGCTGTCCCTGAACTAAACTGTTGGTTTTGCCAGATGGATGGAATTCAAAAGATACAGAATTCTTACCAGATTATTTTAGAGGACAAGGGACGTGCAGGTGGCATCTGATCAGTGCCTTTAAATTCATTTTTTAAAAGTGAACATTTTCCCAATGTTCAATAATATCAAAGATGTAAACAGGAGGAAGCCTAAAGCCCTACTGTGATTTGTGGATCCGCCTAGTGGGAAATGATAATTAATAGTTGATTCAGAAAGATTCTGATCAGAATCTTGCTAACGATAGAGACAAAAGCTACCAGGATAGCAACCACATTCATTTGATTTCTTAAAACAATTAGAAATGTTGTACTTTTTGTCTAGTACATCTTCAGTGGTACATATGTTTCAATAGATAAAACATACTCTGGTGTCTCAAATTTTTTTTAAATGTCCTTTGTATTACAGGGGCAACTGGGTGGCTCAGTGTGTTAAGCATCTACCTTTGGCTCAGGTCATGATCTTGGGGTCCTGGGATCGAGCTCCATGGGGCTCAGCAGACAGTCTGCTTCTCCCTCTCTCTGTGCCCCTCCTCCCAGCTTGTGCTTCTCTCGTTCTCTCAAATAAATTAATAAAATCCTTAAAAATAATAAGATTTTTAAAAATGCCCTTGGTATTATATTAGTAAGGACAATTATCACTAGCTGCTATAACAAATAACCCCTAAATCTCAGTGGGTTAACAATATAAAATTTATTTCTTGTTCCCAAAAAGTCAGAGACTTTTCCTGGGTACTGCTGTCCAGTGGTGATTAGGGGACCCAAGTTCTGTGTATCGTGTGACTTCAACACATGACCTCCATTGTTACTTCCAAAGGAGAAGAGAAATCGTGAATGATCACAGAGCTGGTTTTGTTAGGCAGTTCTGAAAGTGTTGGATCTCACTTCCAACCACATCTAATTAGCCAGGACCTAATCACACTGCCAAACCTAAAGGAAACCTGGGAAACAGTCTCCCCGGGTGCCTGGAAAGAGGAAATGGGATCGATGAGCATCTAGCAGGCAGGCGGTCCCTGACACAGGTACACAACCAGGCTCAGGAGTTTTATTATTCTTTATAAATCTAGCAGCAATATTCATTTCTTAAAAACTTGGAGGGAAGACTGTTTTGCTGCATGTTACTGTGTTCTTTATGCCATACAATTCTTCATTCTTGGGTATGAAATTGTGAGTACGACTGAATCTCAAGAGACCTTAGTTCAGTTCACTTCTTCAGGCAGGTAATAGTATCTCCAAATGCACTCTAGCTTCTTTAATTGCCAATATTACCTTTGACTGTTTTTCTCCAAGGACCTTATATTTAGAAATAATTTGTCTACCAAACCACATTTATAGAGCAACAGCATTCATTTTTACCATGTGTTACTAATCAAAAACGGATAAAACTGCAAATCAGAAGTTCTGAGCAGAATGTGGAGACCAGTCTTACACTGAGTTGACATAAAAAGTCATCCAGATACAAAGATACCTGGAGTTCCAGTGAGCCTTGGTATTATCTCAGTGTTATGGACACTGAGGACTGTGTCCTCCCCCAAATTCATATGTTGAGGCTCTAACACCCAATGTGACTATATTTAGAGATAGAGCCTTTAGGAAGTCATTAAGGTTAAGGGAGGTGCTGAGGGTATGTCCTAATCCAGTAGGACTGGTGCTCTTATAGGAGGAAAAGCGCCAGAGAGTCTCTCTGCTTTCACACACAAGAGAGTCCACACAGGGAGGTGCTCTGTCTGCAAGGCAGGAAGAAAGGTTTCACCAGAAACCAACCCTACTGGCACCTTGGTCTTGGCCTTCTAGCATCCAGAACTGTAAGAAAATAAATGTTTATTGTTTAAGCCACTCAGTGTGTGGCATTTTGTTATGGCAGCCTGGGCAGAGTAATCTACTCAATTAAGAGTAAAAGTTTAAAAAAAAAAAAAAGGGTAAAAGTTTTGTGCATCTTTAAAATATGAAGATAGGCCTCAAATCTTTACTCCATCATAGTCAATAGTGATTAGGAACAACTGTATTATCGTCCTGTTGTAAAGAGCTTTACTCCTGAGGGCGTAATGTCATCTTAAATCTCCTTTTTTGCTAGATGTGACTCTGTATATCAAGAGCCACGTATCAGAAAGTCCTAGTTGGCAGAAGAATGAGCTCCATAGACGTGTAATTATATAAAATTTGGTGTTTGTTTGCTTGTCCTTTACTTTTTTAAGATTTTATTTATTTAAGATTTACTTATTTTTTTACTCATGAGAGACACACACAGAGAGAGGCAGGGACACAGGCAGAGGGAGAAGCAGGCTCCCTGCAGGGAGCCCGATGTGGGACTCGATCCCAGGACCCCAGGATCACGCCGTGGGCCGAAGGCAGGCGCTCAACCACTGAGCCACCCAGGTGCCCTGCTTGTCCTTTAATATAATGTCCCGCCTTCTGGAGATGCAGGTTCTATCTACAATATCCTCTCGGGCCATCTTCGCATATTCTCATACCTGCATGGTAAAGGGTGTTGAAAGTGTCAACCAGCTTATTGTTTTTTGAGTAGTACAGAGGGTAGGATAAAGGGATCATGACAATTAAATAAAACGTTTCAGTCTGCCCCTGACAAATCATTTCCCCATCCCTCTTCAAGGCAAGAACAAGTACGGACGGGTGAAGGAAAAGTTATGAATGCCAGGGTGGCTTTTTCAAAAAGCTCAAAAACACGTTCTGCAAAGAGGTGCTAGTGGAAGGCATTTGCGGACGGTCCTCTCTCCCTCCCGCTCTGCACATGACTCTGATCCTTGGACCTCGTGAGTCTGCTTCTCTGTGACCAACACAGCCTTAAAGAACGTGAAGACTGTTAGAAAGCAGGATTTAGCATCCCCATTTTAATAATAAATACAAACACACACTCACCCGGTACGGTTTACGCCTGCCTGCAACAAAAACAGCTGAACAGATTGTGATGAAATTCAGAGACTGACAGTCTGACAAAAAAAATCCCTTTTTGTCTAAAATCTGGCTTCCATAGGTTTTTGCAAATCTAAATATTTGATTTTGCACTGGAAGAGGAGCCAGTCTTATGTACAATTTATAAAATAAATGTGTAGATACATGTTCAAAAATCTCCAAATTTTGTCAACACATACTGTCCAACTTTAAAGACTTTTCCCCCCCCATTTTTTTCCCCCGGACTTGGGTGTCTTTTCCTCGTGCCTTTTGAGGCTTTCACTATATTCATATAATAAGAACTATTTTTGCAAACCAGTGTTTCGATAGATTGAACAGTAGTTTCAGTGTCAAATGGCCCTTTCCCCAGTGGGGAGGTTTAAGCCTTGCTGTATTGTACTTCCGAGCCACTCAGGAGCTGGAGTTGGGAGCTAGAGTATCTTGTTTGACGTTCGCCTTTCATTGCAGCCTGGGATGCAAACAAGCCTCAGTTACTCAGCAGCCAAACAATTCTATCAAACAGCGGCCGGGGCTAAATATTGTACCGAATTTTCTAATTATGTCCTTGTGATACTTGCTACATGAGGTTAGCTAGAAGCGGACTAGAATCGACATAAAACTCCTTGTCTAAACAGGACGTGTGGGCTTTGAGACATTTTGTTCATCGCTTCAAAATTCCTGTGGCAAGTCATAATGGCCATAAAAATAACTTAATGAAAAACTTAAAAGATAGTTCTGATCGATCAACATATGTTAAAGGTGCTTATTACACCAGGGATTTATATGACTGGATTATAGATGCATGTGGAGTTTCAGGTTGAGGCAGATACATTTTATCCCCATGCAAGTCAGGATATTGCTTTTATGGCTTATGGATTGTAGAAATTCAGCTGCCTTAACGCTGCTATTTCTATAAGGGATTTCTTCAATCATTTTATATCCTAAAAATGAGAGCTTCTCCTTTTATAAGATTTCTAAAGTTTATGCCTGATTCTTTTCTTTCTTATTAATAGTACAGAGAGAAAGAAACAACAACAACAATAAACTGCCAAGGAGGCATCTCACCCACTAGAGAGAAGTTAAGTGTTGAAAAGCATTCAATGACTCAATAAAAAGTATCACTAACTATTCCCCACAGGAAGTGCAGGCAAATCGGAAAGGCCTGTGGAGTCAGGCGTGCCCACGGAGACATCCTGCAGTCCTGAAGAGCTGGGGAACTGAGGGAAAGATTTTTTTGTTTGTTTGTTTCATTACACATATGTAGCCATTTCAATATTTTCCTAAAATTTAAATAAGAATCCTGATGTACTTTCACAGTCTTTAATTTACAGCAATATCTACAGCGATCTGTATTGTAGAAGAGGGAAGATTGAGGGATTTCAGGAAGTTGTTTGGGGTCTTCTGGATCACTAGTGCTGCGGTAGAGAAGGGAGAGAGATTTTGACTCCTAAGGAGCAGGATATCCTTGACAGCAGCCTGAGCTAATAAGGAGGGCTAGCTCTGTTACAGGCACCAGACTGCATCCTTGCCTTCCTTGGACTGAAAATTTCTAAGTAATAGAGCATGGAAAAGAGGGTGAGGAAATCTACTAAAATAGTAACTAGCATTCATCTTTGATATGGAACTCTGAATATTTTTTGTTTCTTTCTGTATTCTTATATGATCCTCACACTATAAAAATGAGCAGGTTATGAATGATGCCATAAAAAAAAAAAAGTATACAAGAAGCAACCAAGACATCCTCCAGTCAGTGAACGGTTAAACTGTGGTATATCCAGGCAGTGGAATATTATTCAGCACTAAAAAGAAGCAAGCAAGCAAGCCATTAAAAGACATGAAGGAAGTTTCAGTTATATTACTAAGTGAAAGAAGCCAATATGAAAAGGCTACATAATGTAGGATTCCAACTATATGACATATAGCTGGGAAAGGTGAAAATACAGACAATGGTGAAAAATCAGTGGTTGCCAGGGATTAAGAGAAGGGCGGATGAATAAGAGCACAGAGCACGTGTAAAGCAATGAAACTACATGATACTACATATGTATGACACCACAATCATGGATAGATGTCATTACATACTTGTCCAAACCCATTGAATGTACAGCACCAAGAGTGAACCCTTAGGTAGACTATGGACGTTGGGTGATTATGACATGTCAATGTAGGTTCATTCGTCGTAACTAACGTACTCCCCTGGTGTACACCTGGGATGGTGATCACGGGGGATGCTGTCCATGTGTGGATGGAAGGGGTATTTGGGAACTCCCTGGACTTTCCTTTCAATTTTACTGAGAACCTAAACCTACTCTAAAAATAAAAGTCTTTAAATATGGGGAAAAAGGCAACTAAAAGTCAGAATAAGAATGACAAAATAGTATGGGCTTAAAGAAATTAGTAAGGGTTGTCATGTTCTGTCTCTTGTATCCAGTAACTAAACAGACACCAAGTTGTCATCCTCTGCAATACTGTAAAAAAGAAAAGGTCAACTAAATGTGGTTAAATAACTCAAGAGGGTGAAAAAGGTAAATGCTCAAAGTAGTCAACCACAGGGCCTTCGATGTATTTTCAGGAAAGTTTAGGATTATAAAAGTAAGTATCATTTAAGCCATATTCGGAAGAATTACACAAATGCACCCAAAACACCCTCCAGATTAAGTTTCACAAATGAAGTCATTGACCTGCACTGAGCTGAACACCACACGAGGTGACCCTTCTTCTAAAGTAATGAATATTCTTCAAACGGCAAGGGAACACAGGCTGCTGTTTGATGCCGATGACATTGAAAATTTAGGAGAACAGAGAGCCCATCATTTTTCATTTGTATGCAAATTTGTCTGTTCCAGAAATTAACCCCTGGACCCCACGTCAGTTTTCATCTCTAGGAATTTTCTTTGCCAGCACCACACGGTGTAGTCTTGTCGCTATCCTGAGGTCACCCGGCTTCCCTGGTTTAAAAACAACCACCATCCCCAAAGTCACAATGGTGCTTTGTTTACCCTCATTACTGGTGGATAAAGAGCAATAGAAGGAAAGGCCTGTTGTAAAATGCACATCTCTAATGGCCCGCCCCCGGTGCCAGCAGCATTGAAATGCAAACTGCGTACTACTTTGGCCCAACAGCTCTGGGTTGACCACTGCTCCCGATCTTAAGGTGAACCCAGGACAATGGACCAATCCTATTACCCTCCTTTTCAGTCAGATCTTCAACTGTTAAAAAGTTCCTTTGTTATTTCCCACCTTAGACAAATGTCACCATCTACATGTGAAGGGGAGAGAGGTGATTGAGGTTTTTAATTGATGTGGATTTAATTATGCTAATTTAGACAGCTGTAAAGCATTTCAGGATAGCTGAAGAATAGGAGGGACAAATACAGGTGCCCTTCGCTGTAGGGGCTTAATTTTTAACCTAGGTAGTTTGAAAAGAGAAGGGCAGTTCAAAAGCGTGGGCAATTTAAGATTTGTGGAGGGAGGGAGGTCCTCCTCCGAAATACTTAGCAGGCTCAAGGAGCATCTCAGAGCCGAAAGAAACACTCATTCTCCATTGAAAACTCCAGGCTTGTCTCTAATTAGAATAGACCATTTTAAATGATGGGTTCATCAAGAGATGATTTCAGATAACACTAAACTAGAATTTAGGGATTAAAAATGACCTTGAGTCCCATCTCTGGAAATAACCACCCAATGAAAATGGGGATAAAAATTAGCAAGAATTTTTTAGATTTTTCTTTTTTTTCTTTTCTTTTCTTTTCTTTTCTTTTCTTTTCTTTTCTTTCTTTTCTTTTCTTTCTTTCTTTCTTTCTTTCTTTCTTTCTTTCTTTCTTTCTTTCTTTCTTTCTTCTTCTTTCTTTCTTTCTTTTTATTTCTTCTTTCTTTCTTTTTAAAGGAAGGGACTTTTGAGTTTTTGAGCTTTAAGGGCAAGATGAATTGACCTCACCATGTCTCTGACATGTGTTCCATTCCACTACTGGCAACATGGAGATGTGATATATAGCATCATCAGTGGGACTAGAGCATTCACTTCATCTTGAAATTGTTTTATAATACCGTTTTGGTATTTTGGGGGGCGGGGAGTAGGGGTTGGTGAGTAATGCAGGAAATCCTATTTAAGTTGTTTTGCATTTTAAACAAGAATGACATGGAATCCTACGCACTGTGTAGATGCTGAAGAAACCCTAACTGCTCTCGAAGGATGCTTGATTTTAAAGTGCAACATTGGACAGTCCAGTATATATTTAGCCGGAATGGAGAAGAAGGAGTTGAAGATCTTTATGACTTTTTTTGCAGCTTACTGGAGTGGGGAGGTCTCAAAACACTTCAGCTCTTCTGTTCCCATTCACCTCTGGGCTTTCTTCTGGCTCAAACTGTCATCCCTGCAGACACTGAGGGGCTCCTCCTAGGAGGCCTATTACATTTCTAGGGGACAAAGAGCTTATAAAGGAATCATCTTCCTTTCTCCCAGGCATTTCCTTCTCAACTCTGTGAAGCTTCTCTTCTGTGCATTTTCCTTTGTCCTATACTAATCAGAGATGTAATTAACTAGCAAAGAAAAGAAGCAGGGGCATCTGTCCTGTGTTCCACACAGAGGGTGGAGAGTGACCTTTCCAACCCTTCCCCAGTTTTTGGTGAAAACACACAGATTTGGGCTTGAATTTTGACTCTGGGTTTTACTCATCATTCAGATCTTGAATGGGTTATTTAATGTAACTGATTTAATAGAGTTACCAAATGAAATAACATAACCATAGTTCACACTGGTGGTGCTACGTGAGATATAAAAAGTGCCTAACACCAAGAGCCATCAATGATGTGTGTTCTTTTCCTCTTCTTATCACCCCAATACTTTACACTGTCTCTTTCCCAACACCCCTACTTTCTTGCTCTTTTCATTTATCCAGTCAGAACTTATCATTTCCATCTTATTTTACCCACTCCTGCAAATTTACTTTTATCTTTTTTATTTCCTTTCCTTCTTCTGCCAATTTATTACATATTTATTTTTCTTTTTGTGATTTCTCACAAATCCTTTCAGTATCTTCTTCTCATCTTTCCCCACTTTGGGAAGTATAACAAGAGTGGAGAAGGGAGAAGGAAGTTGTTACAATGGGGATCTCAAAGGAATGGAGGGGAAAAAAAGATGCATAAGAATTCTATGGATGGAATTTTGATATTACTGTGCCTAAAGGAATTCAAAATAGTGTGTGACTGATGTAAATCCAAACAAATTATTTTGTTCTATCTCTATGCTATAAGCATAATTGAAAATATGGAAACCAGTTATGTAAAAACAGTATGAAAAAGTTCCAACTCAAATTAGTTGAGGATTTGATTATAGCAGTCATATGATTCTGTTCTTAAAATGGCATAGAAATGGCAAGAATAGTTAGAATGGTAGCAGTCTTTTGACAGTGTTTTGATAAAATGCATTAATAAAAATAATAATGGAAATCTTGTTTCTAGCAATACAGCAAGCTGAAGTAACACAAACAGGTTTTTCTCTGCTAACTTGTGGGAATCCTGGATACAACATAACAAAAAATATAACACACAGTTAAGTTGAAAGAAAAAAATAAAATTGCCTCAGACATAAAGAAGAAATTTGTGGTTAAAGAGGTAAGCACAGATCTGACACCACAGTAACTGTGGAAGATACTGGTTTAGGTAAACAACAAGGATCTGTATGCTTCTACTTGTTACAAAGGAAGAAATAAATTTTCAGCAAATATTAGACCCCCAAAGATGAGCCTATGCAAGTGTGCATTCATACTGAGTTATTTGAAAATCTCAAAGAAACAATATAATGTGAAAGAAAGAAAGAAAGAAAGAAAGAAAGAAAGAAAGAAAGAAAGAAAGAAAGAAAGAAAGAAAAAGAACAAGTGAACCTGACAAAAGCAAATCCCAGACCTAGGTGTAGGGACACTGACATAGCTTGGGACACTCAAGAGTCTTAAATCAAAGAAAAGCCCACCATACCAAAATGACAAGCTAAACAAGGAAACAAATCTGTGTAGGGAGAATCAGGAGGCACAACAGAAAGATTAGTATCCTTGATACTTTAATGTAATAAAATAATCTACAAGAATCTATAAAACAGTATGTTTAGAATGATAAAATTGATTAAAGAAGGAATAGCTAGGGGCACCTGGGTGGCTTGGGGGTTGAGCATCTGCGTTTGGCTCAGGTGGTGATACCCGGGTCCCAGGATCGAGTCCCCACATCAGGCTCCCCGCAGTGAGCCTGCTTCTTCCTCTGCCTCTGTCTCTGCCTCTCTCTCTCTCTCTCTCTGTGTGTCTTTCATGAGTAAATAAAATCCTTAAAAAAAAAAAAAAAGGAAGAAGAAGGAATAGTTATAAAAATGCAAGGACAAAATATAATTTTTTAAAAAAGGAAAAGCAAATTTGAAAAATAACCCCAAAAATCAAGAAATTGAGAAATATGTTCATTAAAATGAAAATCCTCAGTGACTGAGCTATCCAGTAGCTAAAGGGCTATTGCCTTAACTGGAAACAGTATCTTCAATTACTATAAAAGAAAGGAGACCAAATACAATTTTTTTTTAATGCTAAGAGACATGAAGGAAAGAATGACATGGTCAAATATATATCTAATCAGAATTATAGAAGGATGAAATAATTAGAAATAAATCCATATCTAGGTGCAACATAGTAGAATAAATAATACTAAACTTAAAAACACATAAAATATTAAAAGCAACTAGAAAGAAAACTCAGATTATCTAAAGACTAATAATTAGGTTGAAGCACACTTTTCATCAATAAAAATAGAACCAGCAGGAAATGTAATACCATACCCCAAAGTGTGATAGGGAGAAACAACTGACAATTTATTTATTTATTTACTTACTTATTTATTTATTTATTTTAAGATTTATTTATTCATGAGAGACACACAGAGAGAGGCAGAGACAGGCAGAAGGAGAAGCAGACTTCTCACAGGGAGCCCAAGTGGGACTTGATCCCTGGATCCCAGGATCACGCCGAGCCCAAGGCAGACACTCAACCACTGAGCCACCCAGGCGTCCCAATAACTGACAATTTAAAATTTTATACCCAAATCAACTATAATTAAAGATGAAGCATATGATAAAGAGATTTTTGAATGAAAATTGATAGAGTTGACCATGCTCAGATTCCTCACTGAAAGAACTACTAAAGGATGTAATTCACCAACAAGAACATTGAACCAGAATAAAGGAGGGATATGGACCATAGTAATCAAATAATTTAGTAAATATGTGGGTAAATCTAAATAAAAACTGCAGTAAAAATATAATGACAGTTTAGGAGATGAAACAAAGGGGAAGTGAAATAATATATTGATAGCAGAAGAGCGTAGTGGTTGGAAATTAAAACAAATATGTCAAGCTTGCTTGCTTAAAAAAAATCAAAGAATAAAAATAGAAAGTGTGACTCCCATTTAATAACCAAAAAAAGGGGAAATGTAATTAATGTAAATAGGAATAGAAAAACTACAAAGTGAAACATGATAAATAGAAATCATAAATGCAATTTAAAATCATAGGAAGTCCAAATATTTCATCAATCATACTAAAGGTGTATGGAATCAAGACTAACACTGAAACTTCATTAGCCTATATCATGTTTCTATAAGCAGTTGTAAGAAAGTCTGGAAAATAATAATTTGGGGAATTCCACTTGGAGAAGAAAAGATTTACAATGTGGAGAACTAACATGCAGTCACAATTACTGATTTCACTTAGGACAACCTACGTAACAAAAAAGGCAGACAATTGAGAAACAGTGGTATGGCCCACAGGAAATTCATTGGACCAAACCAAAAAATTTGTGTTTTTGTTCTAGATCTATCACTACTTTTGTGATAGTTGATTTCTCCTTTCTAGTTCTCAATTTCATCATGGATAAAATGAAGGATTTAGAGTGTTAATTTTTCCTTCATCATATAAAAAGTGCAAGATACTTTGAGGTAATAAGAGAAGTGAGGGCAAGAGGCAGTTTAGGGTGTCCTTTCTCATACCCTCGGAAATCCACTCCCACAAACCTACACAACTGGATATCACACATTTTAGTATGCCTACTAATCAGAAAAAGGTTTTCAAAGGAGTGCCACAGAGGCAGGCACCATCAATTGACTCTCCAATAGCCATCCTTTCCCTTTTTCTTTCAAAAAAGAATACCAATTTTGATCAGATTAGCATATGCCCATGTCAATACTTTTCTGATACCCTTTGCTAAAAACCAAATTTAACTGAGTAAAATTCAAAAGTCTTATTGGCTTTATTCAATGATTCATGAACCAGACAACATCCTACCTGGCAATTAGAAAGAAGCTCTCATGAGCTATACAAAATGGCAAACACTTATGGGCAGGAGGAGGCAGGATTAAAGCAAAGAGTCGATTATTTCAGATAAGGCTGCCTTTCCATGGTGAATGGAAGGGGTCTTTCGGCAGATTACCTCACTGGTGCTGATCATATCATTCCAGAATGACCGGTTAAAAGTCATATTCCGGGGAGAGGCTACAACTACAATCAGGTTTCATAGTTAAGTCTTGGTTTCCTATGCCAGGCTTAGCACAAGAGACTCTCTTAGGTCCATTGTCTCTCGTTTTTTAAACATCTTCGTGCTAGGAAAGCCTCTTTGATACACATCTACCCAAAGAGACAAAGTTGGAAGGCCAATATGGATTTCTGGGAAAGCTTTGGCTTTCTTGGTGTGTAGACACGTAGTGGCCATCTTGCAGCCATAAAGCAACATCTCTGAGGAAAGAAGCAAGAGAACTGTATTAAAATCTGTCCTGACTCCTAACTCTGGGAAACGAACTAGGGGTGGTGGAAGGGGAGGTGGGTGGGGGGTGGGGGTGACTGGGTGACAGGCACTGAGGGGGGCACTTGATGGGATGAGCACTGGGTATTATTCTATATGTTGGCAAATTGAACACCAATAAAAAATAAATTTATAAAAAAAATAAATAAATAAATAAATAAAATAAAATAAAATATAAAATAAAATAAAATAAAATAAAATAAAATCTGTCCTGATATTATTGAAAGATTGATCCAAGGCCAGCAGCTAGCTACCTTCCTCCAGACATTTTGTTAAGGAAGATAATGAAACCTCTCTTGTTTAAACCAAGTTTTCAGCTTTCTGTAACTTCCAGCTGAACACGTTAACTGACGACGAACGATCTACTAAGGTTTGATTGTGTGTGTGCAGAGCCATTAGTGATGAGTCATAGAACTACACAAACTCAAATTCAAATTCAGAAAAGTAGAGTCAAATGTTGAATCCCATCTGTACTTTGCACAATGGAAGATATTTTAAATTTGTCACTGAAAACTAAAACAAATAGATAAATATATTGACTCATATTTATAGATACTGATTGTACAAACCTGTAACTAAATCTTCACTACACGAATACTCTTCAAGGTTACCTGACTCATCTGAAGCAGATGTTGTAAGGTCGGCAAAACATCTGATGTTTGAATCTTCAAAAATCTGAGAAACACTTTAGTAAGTGGGCAGGGCAAATAAAAAGTGTCGAATATGCAATTTCCTCTGGTTTGGCGCACTTTGACTTTTAGCGTCCTTGCTTTCTAGTGAGTCAAGAGCAGCTCCAGAATTCAGGCATTAAAAACCCATGTCACTGAGATTCAGTCTGCTGTTGAGTCGTCTGAATATTGTGCTCCCTATGGACTATAATAGATTTGCACAGCATTCATGGTCAATACACGTACGTTACTAGAGTTTTGATACATTTAGTTGGAATGCCTTAAAAATAGAGGTTCAACTAGTATTCTCACCGAGGCTCATTGAGGACATGTCCCTGTGTTTCTGATTTTTCTTGGATTAATCAATATTTATTCAAAGATACACTTAAGGTGACTGCTTTCACAATTTCTTCTGTCTTTAAAGGATTTCATTTCTGTGTTTGACAGAGAGAGAGAGAGAGGAGCACAAGCAGGGGGAGCAGCAGGCAGAGGGAGAAGCAGGCTCCCCACTGAGCAGGGAGCCTGATGCAGGGCTCCACCCCAGGACCCCGGGATCATGACCTGAGCCTAGGGCAGGTGCTTAGCCGACTGAGCCACCCAGGCACTTCTCACAATTTCTTCAAGGTCTTCAGCATAGATCGAAAAATTACTGTCCCACAGTTTGTGGATGTTTTAAAACGTGGTTTGTTGGACTAAAACAGAGGTGGAGAAGAGGCAAGTCTCATTCTAAAGCTTTGAGCCTGGAGAGGGAAAATTTTACTAATAGCAAAATAACACTGAGGGGCTATTTATAAATGGGTTTCCTTTTATGCAGAGTTTCAATCGGCACAGGGGTTGGGGACAAGAGCCTAGGTGCTTTCCTCTTTATTTTTTTTAAAGTCAGAAACCTGTTATTTGTTAGGGGACAGAATCAGAAAGCCATGTGATATAAAGGAAGAGAGCACGAACTAAGATTTGGTTTCAAATTCATTCAAATAGCTTTATTCAGTACATGGTCATTGAGTCATTACTACCACGTGGTAAATACTTCCCTCGGGCCCAGAGATAAGATGGGGGAACAGAATAGCTGCAGTTCTTGTTCTCATGTGACTTACAGTCTAGTAGAGAAAACTCAAAGAAAAGCTTGCGCACAGAGGCATAATTACATGTACTGTAAAAAAAAAGTGCTGGGAACTTGAAGAGCTATCAGTGGCCCAGATTCAGCCTGGGGGGAGACAAAAGTGAGTCCCTAAAGAGAACATTCAAGCTGCAATTTTAAAGATAAAAAACCTAAGGCAGGGGCAGATGTCCACACCGAGGGTAGAGCGTGCACAGCAGTCCTGCGGTGAAGACACGTTCAGTCCATCCTCGCAAGTAATAAGCGACTGTGTCTGGATATCCTCGGTCGAGAAGAGAGAGAATCATCTGTTGCTTTCTGAGTAACCATTGGCAAGCTACTTGGCCTCCTTACATCCCAGGGTCCGACTCTGCAGGATATTGTGGTCATTAAATGCTATAAATTAAATTATATCGAGATAATTAAATATTGTGAAAATAAAGGATAACTAAGCGACCGTTTCCTGTACCTACGAGGGCCTGGCATCTAATAGATGCTGAATAAAACGAAGTTCCCCTTCCCTTCCTCAAGCTGAAATTATACTAAGCCATTCTACTGCAGTAGCTTCAGATATAATGAAACTTTTCGTATGATTGACTGTCTGATATTCCATGTGCCAACTCAAAGCCATCTCATGTTTATTTATTTAAGGTATTCTTAGTCTTGTCACTCATTCCTCAGATCAACTAGTTCGTTTCCATTCTTATGGGCTCCGATTAGATTGAACACAACGCCTTTTCTTCTCAGAGCTCACTGGCATCGTGAACCTACTCCCCTGGTGTATTAGGGTTCTCCAGAGAAATAGACCAAGGGGATGTGAATGTGCGTAGAGCACGAGAGAAGGATTTATTTTAAGGAATTGGCTCTGTAGACTGTGGGGGCTAGCAAGTTTGCAAGTGACAGAGCAGGCAGCAGGCTGGGGACCCAGGAGAAAGTTGATGCTGCATCTTGAGCATGAAACCAGTCTGGAGGCTGAGTTCCTTCTTTGTAGGGGGGCCTCAATCTTTCTTCTCAAAGCTTTCAGCTGATTGGATGAGGGCTACCCACCCTGTGGACAGTAATCTGCTTTTCACAAAGTCCACTGATTTCAGTGTTGATCACGTACGTCTAAGAAATGTCTTCACAGCAACATATAGACTGGTGTTTGACAAAGACGCTGGGTACCATAACCTAGCCAAGATGACTCATGAAACCAACCATGGCCCCTGGCCAGGCCGATCCAATGTGAGATGAGTGCTTTACCCAAAGGCTGCTGCCCCCTGTCAGGGGCTGCTGGGTCTCTGGAGTGGCCTGAGGACACAGAGTGTGGATATGAATGCATGCCAGCTGACCTCTGAGTTGGTGTCAGGGGCCTGTGGATTCAAGACATCAGGGAAGGCCAGGGCGAGAGAGAAGTTCAGACACAGAAGGGCATCCACACAGGAAGCAGGAAGTGAGCAGAGACCATGTGGCCAAGGAAAGCTTGATTGCTTAGAAGTCAGCAGGGGACGAAGGAGGCCAGAGAGTACCAGGGCAAAGCAGGAGATGCGCCATCAGGCACAGAGAGGGGCATGAGGCTGGCAGCGCTCAGCAGCAGTTGTTGAGGAGTCAAAAAGATAACTGGAGCTCCAGAGGTACGTTCTTGCCAAGTGATATTTTGGTTTCCACCCAAGTCCCAAAGGTACAGCTATGGTTATGCCTGAACAATGCTCCGGAACCCCCGGTCCACCAACTTCTTCCGCATTGTCATACGTTGTCTTAGTCTGTTTGGAGGGCTGTAGCAAAATACCACAGATGGGGTAACTTCTGAACAGCAGATACTGATTTCTCTCAGTTCAGGAGGCTGATCTCTGGTTTATAGAAAGCCGTCATCTCCTTGTGTTCTCACACGGCAGCAGGGCTGAGGGAGCTCAGTGGGGTCTATTGTAGGAGGACACTAATCCCATTCATCATGGCTCCATTCTTATGACCAAGTCATCACATAGGGCATTGGGATTTCAACACATGCCTTCAACATATGCACAAAATAAACATTCAGATCACAGCGTTTTCTGGCTGCAGACCTTGGCTTGCCTCCCAATCCACCTTGGGTAATGATTTTGAAATCTGAGCCCCAGCTTTCATATCTGTAAAATGGAAATAATAATGTTACAGTCCTCGTGAAAATTAAATGAGATCATCAGTATATCAAAAGCTGTTAACATTGTACTTGGTCAGTAGTAGGTGTTTAATAAATGTTACCCATTATCATAAACTGTATCCATCTCCTCCATTGGAACCACGTTGGAAAGTTAATCTCGGCCACTAAGAAAATGCCTCTTCTTTATGCATGTGTCTAATGAGATAATTTTTAAAATTCTGTAGATGTTAGCATATTTCTATTATATTTAATTTGTGTTTGTTCTGTTCCTTCTGTATCTGCCACCAAAAGTTAAGATCTTATAATGTCCTTCATACTCCCCAGAATGTCTCACAATTCTCAGGGACTATTATAAAAGTTAGCAAACATTTATTGAGAACATGCTATGCTCAGGGTCCCATACCAGATGCTCTTCACTACAGTGGATTAATGTGTCTACCAATACAGAAAATTTTCATGAACTGCATACAAAGTCTCACCACCAAAGTGAGAACATAATAATATAAACCTGGAGAACATGCAACTGGGTGACTGGGGGTAATTTCAAAGACAATCTCAAGATCCAGTGAGTCGTGATCAGTTGTTGGTTAACATATATGCAATATCTGCTCTATGCAAGCAGGACACTCCTTAGCTTTAAAAGTGCTATAAGATGACCCGACATAAAGATATATTCTCTGTTTAGTCATTTTTCTTTGAAGAGGTGATCTATGATTATAAATTTTCATTAGATACTAGCAGCATTCTTGACACTAAGCAGACACGGCGAGTTGCTAATCACAGCAAGGGTCACTTATTTTCTGTTTTGGGTCACTTATTTTCTCTATTGAAGGAAAGAAACATGACAGCTCTCTGTTCGTAATGCCAAATTCAAAAATCCATTTTCTTTTTTTAAAATCCGAGTATCATGTTCCTTCTAACCATATTTCCCCTTTAAACCTGGTTACTCACTCTTGTCTCCATAGTTTGCAAGACCCTCTTTGGTAAACAAGACACACTACCTGCAGGAATCGAAGGTTGAAGGAAAACTGAACCCCATGCCAGGTTGTAGGGGCAGAGGCGTAGATTGTGTTGTCAGAGTCGCTGCATGCATTGTCCGTGGGCCCTCCTTCCGTAGAGCCCGAACAGCCAAACAGTGTATCTTCCCATGAATATATTATCAGTACTAACTTGACAATCTTGCTGTTGACAGTATTGATCGTACTTCACGTCACTCCCCCTCCTGTGGTCCAAAACCAGATCCAACACCCCTGAGCCCACACTGGGGATACAGCAGCTGAAGGGCCAACTGCCAAAGGATCTGGAACAGAGTCTTTCCAGCCTCGGCACCTGACTTCCTGGCTGCCTCTCGTTCAGGTCTCATTGGTTGATGTGACAGCTGTGGTTTTGACAATGAGCTTGGTGTTGGGTCAAGTTTTTGTTTGGCTGACTTACTGCCTCGTGTGCCATTTTCCTTGACTCACCCTTGATTACAGGGAATGTTCTTTATTACCTTTTAAAATCATATGATATCCATAAGCAAAGCTTTGGATTAAAGTTTTTGAAAGCATTACCCATGACTGATTTTTTTTTTTCAATGCTGAAATGTAAGAAGTAGGGCTAGAGCCAGCCGAAACCCTGTGTTTAACCCGGCAGTGTATCAAATATCATTTGTAACTTCAGAATAAAGTGCACAGAATTTTTTCCCTTCCTAGGAACCTGGATGCAATGCCTGCTGGTGTAAACAATTTATAAATGCAAAAGCAGTAAGCAGTTTTATATATTAGGCAGGGTGTGAGAATCTCCCTTTCCCCAAAATTGTAAAAGAGTAAATATTTGTGTTATAGGGAATGAGAAGTAACAATAAGTATAACTCTATTGATATGACAGCTTTAATCCTATAGTTATAAGACAGGTCACTTGCAAAACTTGCTTACACAAGGAAAACATTCTCAGTGTTATTGTTTTTTTACTTATTTTAAAAATATTTATTTATTTATTTATTTATTTATTTATTTATTTTAAAGTAGACTCCATGCCCAGTGTGGGCTCAAACTCATGACCCTGAGATCAAGAGTTGCACACTGGACTGACTGAACCAGCCAGGCATCCCTGCTGCTTTTTCAAACCATAGGATACCATCCCCCTCAAAACAGACTGTGATAATTAATGTCAATAGTACGAAAATTCTATGTCATGTAATTTATTTCTGCTTTGTTATAAGAAGGCCAAATTGACTGCCAGCATTAGAGATGTTGAAAATAATGCTGTATGTTGATGAAATAATTCATTGCTTCTATTGATTCTCCTAATTATACATTGGTATTTTTTTTTAAGATTTTATGTATTTATTCATGAGAGATACAGAGAGAGAGAGGCAGAGACACAGGCAGAGGGAGAAGCAGGCTCCATGCAGGGAGCCCGAAGTGGGACTCGATCCCGGGACTCCAGGATCATGCCCTGGGCCAAAAGCAGGTGCTAAACCACTGAGCCACCCAGCGATTCCCTAAATTGGTATTTTAAAGAACTATCTTTGTTGTATTTTTAATCATATATATAAAATATCTAAATATTACAGAAATATATAAAGCAAAATATAAGAGTCTTGCAGAAACTCTTACGTAAACAGTCTGGTGAATATTCCTTCAAATGTTTCTCACCAGAGGTGCCTGGATGGCTCAGCGGTTGAGCAGTTGAGTGGTTGAGCGTCTGCTTTCAGCCCAGGTCTTGATCCTATGATCCAGGATCTGGGATCGAGTCTCATGTCGGGCTCCCTGCATGGAGCCTGCTTCTCCCTCTGCCTGTGTCTCTGCCTCTCTTCTGTGTGGGTCTCTCATGAATAAATAAAGTCTTTAAAAATTTTTTTCTCTCTATATTCTAAATGTATATGGATATACTTTTTACCAAAATGATAGCATCCTATAATTCTTCTCAGTGACTTCATTTTTTAAATTTATTTTAATTTCTATATTTAATATTTCTTAGACCTCTCTTCCATTTCATGTCTAAAATTGTCTCATTCTTTGAATATGTACAAGCAGTTAGGGATTCGTGGGCTCTGCAACCAATTGGCTTGGTTGGGTCCGAATTCTAGTTCCGACCATTAGTAATTCCGTGATTTTGACACGTTATTCAACTTCACTGGATTTCACTTCCTGAACCCGTAAAATGTGATATTAACAACATCTACCTGAAAATGGTTGGTGTGTGGAATGGAGAGGTGCTGTTTAGCAGTTGGTAAGAGAGCAGCTATGACCGTGCTGCTGGATGTCTTGTTAGCAGTGCCGTGTCGATAAGGCCTTTCGATTCACTGCAGTTTTTATTCTCATAATGCAATAGTGAACATCCTTCTCACTGCAGCTGTACCAATGTTGTAAGTATTTCTGAAGGTCAAATTTTGGGAAGTATAATTTTTTAATCATAGGTGATACACATTTTTTTCAACTGATAGATATTGCAGAGTAACCAACCATCTCCAAAACTGTTTACATTGTAAAGAAGAGTGAAATGGAGTAAATTTGGGATTATGAGAAATACTTTATTATATCTTTTCCCTATACATAAAAATGCACAGAATTTTTGTTTTTAACAAATGAGCAGGGGATTGCTGTTATACAGCATATAATAAATTAACACTTATCCATAAAAGTCAGAAAACATTTTCTTCTTGTTTTTTTAAGATTTTATTTATTTATTCACGAGAGACAGAGAGAGGGAGGCAGAGACATAGGCAGAGGGAGAAGCAGGCTCCATGCAGGGAGCCTGATGTGGGACTTGATCCCAGCACCCAGGATTATGACCTGAGCCAAAGGCAGATGCTCAACCGCTGAGCCCCCCAGGAGTCCCTGGAAAGCATTTTTATGTGATCCTCACCATCCTCACATTTCTGCGGCATCTTTGAGCCCTCTTTCCTCAGAGAAATAACTCATAATAGCTTATCTATGTTAACTATGGACTGTTACTATGATAATCGGATACTATGTACTGCAGAAAATGATATTCCATCAGACAACTACTCAAATACCTACCAATCAGATATGTAACAAATGTTTGTGGAAATTAATAAGGTGAGATATGGAATAATTATGCCATCTTCTCTAAGTATGGCAACATTCCTGAAACCCAAATTGAACACATCACCTGCCAACTCTACCACATATCCAGAATTGAGATTATCCCAGGCTACTTTTCTAAAGTCACATTAAATCTCAAGGAGGGGGAAATCATCTTGATTCCAATTGCCTTTATGGTTTAGTAGTAGATGTTATATGGTGGCATGAGGGAGCATTCCCTCAAACAGTGAGCACTGAAAAGCAAATATGTTACACATCTGGAAATATATATTTATTTCTAATTCTTTGGCATTAAGCTAATTTGAGATTTTTTTCAGGGATAATAACATCTGATACAATGACACCCTAAGAGTCACTAGACCTCTCTCAATATAAAGTCTTTAAGGGAGGAAAGTTTTTTTCTTCTACTTTTCTAGGTTCTTTGTTTGGTCTAATAATTAAATTGACATAAAACAGATTAACAAGAGAAAACCAAATTTAGTTACCTATGTACAGGAGCCCATTAAAATATGAGGCCCAAGGGTAAATCAAGCAGTTGAGGCTTATATGCCATCCTGAGCTAAGAAATGGGGTTGGGGCTCAGGGCTTTAAAGGGAAGGACAGTAATTCAAAAGACAACAAGGAGAACAGATGTTTGGTAAGTAGATGTTCATTCTGCTATAGGTCTTTCAGATAAAAGTTATCTCTGATAATTTTCTTTCTGGACCAGGCTCCCTACCTAAATTATTTTAAGTAGTCAAAGGAGAGGAGAAAGTTTTTCTTTAGTCTGCTGGGTTTTAATTGCCTTCAGCTCAAAATAATCACATGCCAAAGTGGCATATTTTGGTGGCACATATTTTCCTCCCCTTAAGCCAAAAAATTTTTTTTTAATAATGAAGAGTTTTTGCATCTCATTAACAGAAAGGTAAAGATAGTTATATAGAAGTTTCCAAAGGTAAACCTGTTCTTATATACAACAGCAAATATTGTGCTTTTTACAAAGTTTTATTCGTTTCCATGCTCATTGTTTACGAGCCTAGAAATCTGCACAATGGAATTTTTAAATGAAATAAATAAAAAAGCTTGAATATTATAATGGAGAATTTTATTTTACCCTTTCTCAAAATAGGTTAGTAGGTGGCACTGGTATCTATCAACTTCAGAGGCAGTTGAAGTTGCCTTTCGAAAAATGGGAATTGGGGGCCAAATAAAAAATTAATACCCATCTATATTTAAAGAAAAGTTATTCAGAAACAGTGTTTACTTGATATAGTTTTATATTTAACATATTTTGGACATAATCAATTATCTTATCCTTTAAACTATAATTTGTCTATAATAGTAAAGCCTAATTCTTTGGAAATAATGCTCAGTGTAATTGGCAATTGTAGAGTTTTAAAGTATATTATAGAATAGTCTATCACTCGACACTAAATTGAAATTTTAAAGAAAATGATGGAAATAGCTGTAAGGGGAAAAAAGTAGCCTTTTAAATCTAATTTGTTATGCACTGCAGTAGGGTAATGGATGCAATGAAAGTTCTTTTATGGAGTTCCCATGTCCAAAAGGTATTTAGGTAGCAAAAGATGTTAACCAGACCCCCTGCAATCCCCCTTTAACTGAAGATAGCAGGAAATAAGGAATATAGGTCTGTGTCCTCCTGATTTTTATTTCCTTAGGAGTACGACTTATGCAAAGGACACCTTAGGCTGCTTAGCAGATCACAAAGGGTGCACTAGACCCCCTTGCTGTCTGCTTAAATAGAGTGATCTGAAGGATGGCTGAAACCATACCGGGAGTTCAATCCTTCAGGTGGGTCTTTTCAAATTCCAATAGTGAGGAGTTACTGGAGAATTGGTGAGGATTTCACTAGGTCCCAGCAGGTTTGAGATCAAAAGCTCTGGTTAAATAAAAGCCTGTTGGGAAATCTTAAAACCTCTTTGTAATGTAACTTTAAAAAGTTAATACAAAGAACCCTTAGACTGAAGCCCGTAACAGCACGAACAAAGAGTATATCAAAACTGATTCCATTAAGAGAGAGCGGACATACAAATTCACTTAATTTAAAGAGCAATCCAGTTATATTACTATGTGAGAGCGTAGAACTTATACCCATACCATCGAGCCCATTTAGAAGATGTGCTCATTTCTCGCCAGACTTGATTCTTTGTCATTCAGATATGCTTTTTAAACAACATATATATTCATTTTCTGAAAAGAGAAAGAGCGATGTGCATTTAAATTCACTCCTAAAGAAGATACTTTTAAAACAAATTAAAATTAAACTTGATGGGGACCCATCAGTTAGTTGGCTATCTCCTTTTCATGGTGTCAAACTGCTAATTGCCCATTCTCCTTAAAATAATAAACCTTGAATTGATATTGATTGGTGGATCATTAATGAGTGCATTAATTATGATATAATTTTTGTAATTAATACCAATCCATTTCTTCACAAGTCACACACTTTTATTAACTGAACTCATCCATTAATGGTTTAATGATAATATTCTGCTCAGTCAACAACCACCCCCCAAAAAATCTTCATTTGGTTTTAATGACTGAATTTTGCAATTAGTTTTGAATCTTTTAAAACACTTTCATGTATTCAACGTGTCTCATATTTTCACATTAGGTATGTGATGGATGGGTTAAGTATTGCTTACCTTTTTGATTGTAATAAATGGGGATACTGATGCACACTTGGTAGGACAAATAATGTGCTCTCAATTACACAGCCACTTTGAGAAGGCTTGGACCAGAACCTGTAGCTCCCAATGTCAAGCCTAGAAATTTTTCAACTGAGCCATGTCTCACAGATCTCAAGGTAATTGCAGCCTATGTTAAAAGATAAACTGAGGCGTATTAAGAGTTTATATGAGCAACAATTGATTCAAATAGGACGGCATCCAACCTAGCAGATAGAAAGGAGCTCTGTGGAGCTGTGTACCAAATGAGACACCTTTCTAGGTTGCAGGGAGCAGGAACAGGAAGTTACACTAGACAAAAAAGGAGCTGGAGATTGCAGGGTCACTCCCCTCTAGGGGATGGCAGGGGCCTATCTGGTGCTGATCAAGGGATCCCCAACTGACTGGTTTAAGATTCCATTTCTAGAAGAGCCAAAATGGTAATTAAGTCTCAGTTTTGGCACACGGGCTTAGTATAAAGGACTCTATCTTGGGCCTGCTGTCTGGTTTTTAAGTCACACACAACTGTATTTATTCCAAAGAACTCCTTTCCAAGTGTGGTCATTATCGATAGCCAGCCAATAGCCTGAAATTCTCATATTGATAGATGGAGAAACTGTGGTTTGTGTATGCATATTCAATTTGTTATCTGCATTTTGTCTTGTCTTCTTTGCTCATATCTTCTTTTTCCTCTCTCCTTCCACCTCTGTTCTGCTCTCAACGTGTGATCTGATTAATGACGGAAGAAATGAAAAAAAGGAGGGTGGCATATTAAGTCTCTGGGAGTTTCTGTGGGAAAGACATAAAAAGCTCCGGAGAAAGGGCAAGTATTCCTTGAATGAACCATTCCAATGAGTTGTTTGTTGTTGTGTTTTGTTGTCGGTGGTTGTTTTTTGTTTTTGTTTTTGTTTTTACCAAGTACCAGCAGTCCCTTAAAAAGATATGAACAAAGATCTCAATTTTACTGAAAATAAATTTACATTTTTGACAATTCTGCATCCTCAGAGAGTCTCCACTGAAACAGTTGAGCCGGAACCCTACCCTCCGACAAGTGTACCATCAGACATTGGTCTGCTTAAAGCTCATCAGCGAGCAACTATTGATGTCTGTCCTGATGGAATGTTGACTCACCTAGGTCCTCTACTATGCAATTTGCCATTTGTGATAAATAAAAATTTTCAAATCATTAGCAAAGGGTGCACACGGTTGCTAAATCTTTGATTCCCAAATATGTATATATGAGAATGCATTGTGAGTGTATTCACATACCTATTCCATATCGATTACATATATGCTCATACCAGTACAGTTAACCGGTCAGATGTTATTGGAGGATAGATAATTCTGCTCCAACACTGACTCCATGGTCAGTGGGAACTCTGAGACTAGCTTATCCCAATTGGATATTTTGGATACTTTTATAGACATACTAAGACTTTACTATTCCTGGAGTTATTGCTTAATTGTTTAGTGGGCTTTGAATTTTTAAATCCATTCCAATACATATTCTAGTATTTGAACTCAAGTCTTGAATTTCATAAGTTCAAAAATCACTCCTCTAGCAATAAATACCTTGAACTTAAAAGGTATTCTTTGAACCCTTGGCACACCATCAGCAAGGTTCTGGACACTAGAATAACTAAATAAAAGAGGTTATTTTAACAGTATGTATTACAGAACCAGTTTTGGGACATTTATAATTTTGTGGTGGGTGGAATACCTGCAAAGATGACACACAAATTCAAGAATCATTCCATATTGTTTCTTCAGCGACTACCACAGGATGCATGATAGATGCTTAATAAATGCCAACTGAGCTAATGAATAAAAAATAGATGAACAATTAAAGGACAAAACGAAACAGATGATTATGTGTTGAATTTTTTTCAGTGACCAAAGGAGAAAAAGCAAAAATTAATATCTAGAATTTTTCAAAGTGAAAATAGCTGTCTTTTCTCACTAATAAATAATGCATGTTCACTGGAAAGTATTCAAATATCTCACAATAATTCCTCTATTAAAGAAAACCAGTTTTAATGATTTTGTATATGTTGTTCGTCCATGCACATTAAACGTCGACATTTTTTAAAACAAAATTGGAACCAAAATACATGTATGTTTCTTTCAATGGCTGACTTTAAAAATTTAACAATACATGCTTATACCTTTCCATAACACAAATGTCTCTCTTTAATTGGCTAAGGTAGCTCATATTTTATATATCTAGTAATGTATTTAGCTCTATTTTGATTGTATATTGATATTTTGATTATATTAATTTTTTATTCTCATAAAGGACATTTCAATAAATATCTTTTAATATTTTTCAAGTTCAGATTTATTTTCTTGGCATAAATTCTAAGACACAAGATGGGTTTAAAATGTTGAAGTATTTTGGTAGAATTATTCTCTAAAAAGGTTGTGTCAGTTTATGCTCCCACCAACTACACATAAGCCATTTTCCCTATATGTTAGCCTGGATAGAATTCATTTAAAAAATCGTTGATAATCTAATAAGGAAAATAATCACATTGTTTTCTTTTTTTCCTTACTCTTGCCTTAAATCTTAGACTACATAGGGACCTTTTAAATAAATCAATCATTTGATAAATCACACATGGCCCAGCCATGGAAAATGTCAAGGACCAAATTGACTTCCTTCTCCTCCTATCTAACACCTTACTGGAGTGTGTCTTTGCAGTAGATGTGAATCAAAGAAATAAGATCTCATTACTGGGTTAAAAACACTTAGGAAAGATCAAATCTATGTATTAAACTTTAAAATGAGAAGCTTTTGATTATTGAGGACTATAATTACTTTTCATTACTATTCCCCTCTATTCAGGTGGGTAATTAAGTAAGTAAAACAGTCCACAAAGTATATGACACTGTTTTAGAATGCATTCTTCAAGTCATCTTACTACCAGTAATAAGACAACCTACCTGTAACACTTTTGAAGGCTCCAGTGGGGTTGTCCACCACACACTCACCAAGCTGCTGACATGATGTGAGGATGGGAGAAAGAATCTGTGAAACAAACAGATGTGTCTAAGAATGTACCATTAGCAACATGAATAAAAACCATTCTGTATCTCCATAGTCCTAGTCTGTTTATGTGCCAAACCTTGTCATAGAAAAAGAAATTGCACTTTTATCATTCTATCCCAAAGAGTGAACACTGGTCAGTATCTCCTGCCCATGAAAAATGGCAGGATCTTTGTGGGAAAGTCCTAAAGGTGTCATATGTTTCTTTACAGAAAAGAACTTGGTCAGCACTTCCTTGTAGCCTGCCCTTGGGTATTGAATTGTCCGTATTCTGAAGGCAAAAGGGTAAAGATCTCCAGCCCTACTATTTTAGTACTCACTACAAAAGGAGTGTAGTGAGCTACCTGGTATGCTCACTGAGAGATAGTAGTTGTGTTAGGTGTCTACTGCTATGTAACAAATAAACCTAAAGTGTAGTGCTTTAAAACCCCACACATTTACTATCCTACAGTTTCTGTGGGTTTGGAATATGGCACTATGACAGAAGTTGTATTTTTCAACCTAATCAGGGAAGTGACATCCAATCATTTTGTCCTGTATTCTATCACTAAAAGCAAGTCATTAGGTTCAGCCCATACTCAAGGGGAGAGGATTAGACAATGTTGTGAACACTGAGAGGTAGGGATCATCAGAAGCCGTCTTGGAAGGTTATCCATGACAAGTGGTTTCTCATTTGAATGGCAGTAGAGGACCCGGTGGGAAAGTGGGAAGGAGAATGCCAGGAAACATGGTGGAAGAGGGAATTCCTTGGGAATAAGGCACATAATACCCTAGTGATATACACACTGTCCATAAACACAGTAGAATATGGGGGTATTAGCTGCCTTGAGAAAGTGTGTTAAGTCCCAGGTCAAATTACTATATACCCTGTCAAAGCAATAATGCCTCTAATTACGAATACAGTGGGAAAAATCGAAACAACAGGTATTCCGGAGTCATGACGGCAAAACCTAAGACAAAGACAGTAATTGATAACAAAGAAACACAGACTCAAGCAAAAGGGAAAATATTCCATAGCGAATGTAAAAAAAGATTAGAATTCTTATTCCCTTAAAATGCTGTATCTAACAATTAACATTGACAGAATGAAATTAATGGCATTCAAAAGAGTCTGAATCTGTATTTATCCTATCAAACATATCCACATGCCATTTATTTATCATTTGGCAAGTGGAAATTTTGAGTTTGTTTTGCCAAAAACATAGACCTACTGGTAATTTACTGTTATTACCCTTATTTTGCATCCACCTCTCACGTTGATGGGATAGTTGGTCAAGGTAGGGGTGTGAACAGAACAGAATAAAGTATAGCTCACCGATCTACACAGGGGTAGGGGACTCATTCTTATGGTATCTCTGTTATTAGCACGGCTGTTCTAATCAGTTGAGCTAATCAGCTGAGCGTATGCGTGTGTGGGTTATATACGTATTTTTATGATAACAAAAATGAACAGAGATACAGCAGATAAATTGTCTTAACAGGTTATGCTTGGTTTTCGTGTAAAAACTTACTAATTAATGCAAGTGTTGCAATCATTTTTATGACATTCCTCAAAGATGGCACTTTAAGGGTTATGCCATATGCTGATTGACAGCAGCCATAATTCCATACAATGAGACTGTATCATATTGTTTGAAGTGAGGTGATACTCATCTCTTGAAACTGATCAAACATCCTACTGCATCAAACAGTATTACAACATAATCATGCTGTATGTGGGGACTGCCAAGGTTGATCACCATGTTGCACTCCTTTCCCTTGGACTTCTCTAATAGCGGTTGTGACACGCCACTGCTTCCACATTTTCCTTTAAGAACTGCCAAATCTGAGACAGAAGAAAAAAAATCCTGCATAAAATTGTGATGTGGTTATGCTGTGTGAGTGTACATCTGTAGACTGCTTTAGAATAACAAATTTGCTCCTGCTAAGATCTCCCTAAATGTACAAATAAAAATGTAGCAGGGCCAAGAGAAAAAGCAAAGATTCCAAACAAGGTGAAAATAATCCAAACGCCCTTTATTTATTTATTTTTATTCACTAAACAGGACACTTGGAAAAAATGTCTTTTTTTTTTTTTTTAAATACTTTTCAGTGTCTGTAACTCCCGATGATAATTTTTTCTATTGTGCTGTTTTGCAAAGCCACTTGATTTTTCTACTGACCTTGGGCTATTTTGGCTTCAGATGAAAATGATTAAGAGTCTGTTCTTCTCCCACTCTCAGTTACTGCTGATCTTAGAGAGAAGAGTGAGGATGGGCATGAGTGAATGAGGGTGATTTAGCTATTCTTTTAGTGGCATTCTTCATGGCGTGCAGTCTGGTAACACAGTGGCTTGGAGGTGATGAATTTAGGGACTGCCCTTTTATTTATTTATTTATTTATTTATTTATTATTTATTTATTTATTTAGCCCTTTTATTATCTATCCATCTACCCACCTGCCCATGCATCCATGTATCCATCCGTCCACCTACCTGATATCCTGTAAAAGAGTCTTGAGATATTTTGGGGACTAGGTTCAGAATAGTTTAGAAAGAGGGCACCTGGATGGTTCAGTGGTTGAGCGTCTGCTTTGGCTTGGGTTGTGGTCCCACATCGGGCTCCCCATGGGGAGCGTGTTTCTCCCTCTGCCTAATTCTCTGCCTCTCTCTGTGTGTCTCTCATGAATAAATAAATAAAATCTTTAGAAAAAAGAATAGTTTACAAAGAAACAGAGTGTTCAGATGAGAGTCATCTGTTCATGATGACATTCACTGAGAGATATGTTAACAATCCTGGTTCTCTAGTGTGAATCCGTGCAAGTCTCCAAGATGTCACCACCCTATTCACTTGTGCAACTCTACCCTAAACCAGACCTCTTAGGCTAAACACTCTGCGTTTTAGGCCTGAGGAAATCATGTGACTCTTTCAGAGACACACTGGGATGTCTGGAACATAGAGGCTGTCTCTGACTGGTTACCTGAACTTCCACACAGCCATTGTCTTCTACTGCTCCTGTGTTATGGTGGGCACCAGGGAATTTGTAAGGCTGGAGGCCTTTTTGGGCTCCCCCAAGATACAAGATCAGATAGCTGTCTGCTCCCAGATTCCTTGAACCATGGACATTTCTCCCAGCTTAGGTGTGAGAGGGTGGCCAAAGCCCCATTCACAGAAGCATCACCAATATTTAAACTCTGTGTTTCCTTTCTGACAATTTTCTCCTTTCTTTTTTTTTTTTTTTTTTAAGATTTTATCCATTTATTTGTGAGAGACACAGAGAAAGAGGCAGAGGCACAGGCAGAGGGAGAAGCAGGCTCCATACAGGGAGCCCGATGTGGGACTCGATCCTGGGACTCCAGGATCACGCCCTGGGCCAAAGGCAGACGCTCAACCTCTGAGCCACCCAGGCATCCCAGTTTTCTCCTTTCTTTCCTCCTTCAGCCTATCTGTGGGGTCTTCATTTAATATGAGGTGAAAACACTGGCTTTTCATTTATTTTTCCCAAATCATTGGCTTGTGAATCCAGTCTGTCCTGGATTTTTATGACTTTCATGCTTTTGAAGATGAGGTTAGTTATTTTGTAGAATTTCCCTCGGTTTACGTTTGTCTGACGTTTCATGATTAGATTCGGGTCACAGGGTCATAGAAGTGATACTGAGTTCCCTCTCAATGCATCACACCAGTTCATGCATAATTTCAATAACTGAGTTTCTTTGACCTCTTTTGACCACCATAAAGGTGATGTCTTCTAGGCTTTTCCATTATAACTTACTCCCCACCCTCTTTTGTGGTGAGGTACTTTGAAATTATATACATGTCCCATTCTTCATAAAACTAAAATTTATTTATTAATGCTGATATGGTCTCATGGTTTACTGTTTTGCTTAATATTGTAAATTCTATAAGCTGTTATCATATTACTCTTAATATTAATTTTAATACTCGAATTACAGCTGATGTAAGGCCCTTTAAGCTGGCTTCTAGGGCCTTCTCATATGTCCCCATCGTTTTTTTTTTTAATACTTCATTGGTGTCTGGCACAAGTTCCAGGCTCTTCTTATACTTTTCCTCTCTCCAGCCCCAGCATCAGCCATTTCTCTAGGAAGTCCGATTTCCTTTAACTGGCCAATGGTATTTAGAAGCCAAGATCCATGTGCTATATGTGCTCATTGTTATCAGCATGTTGCTGTTTCCAGGCCCTATCAGAAGACAGAACCAGAAAGTTTATGTACACCTAGACCACATATTTACAACCAAATTTATTTCTATCTATCTATACATATCAGCCACGGGTTCATGCTGACACTTCCAATATCACATGTTTACTCCAGTTTTTTCACTTTCCATATATATAACTACCTATATAAGCCTAGCTTCCACACTTCCTCAGATATTCACTTATGTGATCAGCCTCACTTCATGCAACTAATCCCCATTCCCACTGCTCCCCACTTCCCCACACAGATGCCCTCCTATTCCTGCCCGGGCTCTGACTCTCCTCTGTGGACACTTTCTCATCTGGTTCAGGCGGATTCCTCGTGCTAGAGTGCCTGTCATCCCCGAGTGGATGTTCTCCTCATCTGTCTTGGGCTCTGATCTCCTCCTCTGAGCCACTGCAGCCCCAACTCCCTACTCTGTCTCCCCTAATAGAATTAAGACTGAATTATTCAAGAAGGAGACGAAGTATCACTCAATATTTGCCATGTAATATTTGTATTATCCTTTGGTTCTTCAAGGCATAAATTAGTTTATGTGTAGTTTGCATTTTCAAATGTATGTGGATTTTTGTTGTTGAGTTCTAATTTAATGGCATTGTACTCAACTCCATTTTCTAATTTCGAAATTAATCTTGTTTAGGTCAGTTCTTGTATTTGTTGAGATTTATTTCAGACTCAGTGATCAATTCAGCAAATATTCCAATTTGCCTCAAAAAATTTCATATTCTCAAACTTTTGGTTTCAAGATTCAATAGTTATCAATTATAGCATAATTTGTCCAGATTTTCTATATCCTTACTAAGATTTTTGTCTGCTTGATTTACCAATTACTGAGGTAAGAGCATTAAAACTCTTTCCACGGTAATTGCACATTTGTCTTTTTTCCCCTAAAATTTAATCAGTTTTTACTTCATGTATTTTGAATGTATGCTATTGGTTGATTATAAGCTCAGAAGTGCTATATCATTCAAGTCACTTATTTTATCATCATGAGCTGGCCACAATTACTTGTAACAATGTTTCAGTAATGGTTTTTGCCTTAAAGTGTTTTTCTGATATTAATATAGCAGCACCAATTTTTGTGTTTGTTGTTGTTTTTAAAGATTTTATTTATTTGACAGAGAGAGAGAGAGAGAGAGAAGTGCACAGGCAGGAGAAGCAGCAAGCAGAGGGAGAGGGAGAAGCAAGCTGCCCCTGGAGCAGGGACCCCCATGCAGGGCTTGATCTTAGGACCCTGGAATTATGACCTGAGCTGAAGGCAGGTACTTAATGGACTGAGCCACCCAGGTGCCCCTGTTTTTTTTTTTTTGTTTGTTTGTTTGTTTGTTTTCTTTAATTGGTATTTCTCTTGTGTTTCTTTTCATAAAAGTTCACTTCAAACTTCTTATGGTTTGGATGCATTTTCAGTAGAAATTATTTATCTAAATGTTTACAATTCAAACTCAATCATTTAATATCTGTTGTAGCTAAGCAACTTTAGGTTGTTTGTATATATTGTGATGTCTTCTATATTTGTAATTATTTCCATTATGTTTCGTGATTTATTTATTAATTATTTTTACTATCATTCTGTTCTCCTTCTTTCTTGCTCTTTTTTGGGTCAATTGAGTTTGTATCTTTTAAAATTTCTTGGGTATCCCAGGTGGCTCAGTGGTTTAGCTCTGCCTTCAGCCCAGGGCGTGATCCTGGAGTCCCGGGATCGAGTCCCATATCGGGCTCCCTGCATGGAGCCTGCTTCTCCCTCTGCCTGTGTCTCTGCCTCTCTCTCTCTCTCTCTCTCTGTGTCTCTCATGAATAAATAAATAAAATATTTAAAAAAATAAAATAAAATTTCTTCTTATTTGGAAATCATATATTTTACTTCCATTCTTTTACTTTAACTTTGTAGGGCCCAAGGTTAATGAATATGTTTACCCTCTTTTTAACTAATACAAAAATGTAATGACACTTAAAATCTGCTTATTCTCCACTTGTCTTATTGCTGTTTTTCAGACTTTCAGATCCACTCTGCTTTAAAAGAAAGATAATTTATTGATTTTTAAATTTCTTATGACACATTCATATACATAAAAAGAAATGAGGAGTTATAGAATCATAACCTTTGTCCACTATCTAACTTAAGAAATAAAACTTTACTCACATAGTTGAATTAGCCAGTGTAGCCCTTCTTCCCACAGAAGTAACTACCATAAAGTGATGTTTTCATCTTCTTTTATGCCCCAAATGGGTACTTTCATTTTATCCAGAAAATGCTTATTTAGACTTATTATGTATTTACCACTTTATTTTGTCACTATTGCTTCTTACAACTAATTCTTGTCTGGGTTCAATTTTTTTCTTTCTTTTTTGTATTTCACCTTTTAAAAATTATATTTAAATTTAATAATTAACATATAATGTATTATTGGTTTCAAAGGTAGAGGTCAGTGATTCATCAATCTTATAATACTCAGTGCTCTGGGTGGCTCAGCGGTTGGGTGTCTGCCTTCAGCTCAGGGTGTGACCCTGAAGTCCCGGGATCAAGTCCCACAGGAGGCTCCCTGTGAGGAGCCTGCTGCTCCATCTGCCTATGTCTCTGCCTCTGTGTGTGTGTGTGTGTGTGTGTGTGTTTCTCATGTATAAATAAATAGGCATTTAAAAAAAATACTCAGTGCTCATTACATCACATGCCCTCCTTAATGTCCAGTTAGTTACCTCCTCCCTCCAACTCCAAGCCCTCCAGGGACCCTCAGTTTGTTCCTGTGATTAAAAGTCTATTATGGTTTGTCTCCCTCTCTGATTTTGTCTTGTAATATTGTTTTCCTCTCTTCCCCTATGATCCTCTGTTTTGTTTGTTAAATTCCACATATAAGTGAGATCATATGATAACTGTCTTTCTCTGATTGACTTACTTTGCTTAGCATATATCCTCTAGCTCATCAATTTGTTTCTATGAAGAACATTCTGAGTTGGTTCTTTTAGCAAAGTTCTGTGAGTCATAAGCTTTCTCATTATTCATCTGGAAAGAAGTATTTAATTTTGACCTCATTCTTGAATGATATAGGTATAGAGTATGAAATATATATGAATATAGAATTGTTGATTGACAGCTATTTCCTCTCAACATTTTGCAGATATTATTTTACTTTGCCTATTATGTTACAATTGAGAAGTCTGTTGTCAATCTCATTAGCATTCCTTTGTAGATGATCTGCTTTAATGGGTTGATGTTTGTCCTATTTCCTCTACTAAATACTTATGAAATTTCTATTATAAGGCACTTTTTCATGTGAACCTCCCTTTGTGTATACATTTGTGGGTATGTGTGCGTAAATTATATATACATATATACATGTATAACGTCAGATCTATTGTTTTTATAACCTAGATTTATATCCAAGTTCATGAATTCCACGTAAACTGTATCTAATATGCCTTTAAAACCAGTGATGATATTTAACTTCAAGGGCAATATTTCACATTTCTAGAATTTCTAATTGGTTCGTTTTCAAATCTATCTGTATCTTGTTTTTAATGCGTTTATTTTTCTTTCTCTAATTCTTTAGACATTTTAAAGCTATATGTGTGACAGTCTCTCTGATTATTATTATCTCTTATTATCTGATAGTTCTGCAATTCCTGTGAGTATAATTCTGCTGTTTTTTTCTCTTTCCTAAATCTCTCAAGGTGGATTGTTACCTTGTATGTTTTGGAATTTTGTTTTTTGTTTTGTTTTTTTTTTAAGTTTTTTTTTAATTTTTATTTATTTATGATAGTCACACACACACACACAGAGAGGCAGAGACATAGGCAGAGGGAGAAGCAGGCTCCATGCACTGGGAGCCCGATGTGGGATTCGATCCTGGGTCTCCAGGATCACGCCCTGGGCCAAAGGCAGGCGCTAAACCACTGCGCCACCCAGGGATCCCTGTTTTGGAATTTTGAATGGTGAGCTCATCTTTGATTGGCTTCAGCTGAAGCCATTTCTCTAATGCTTTGGACATTTTAAAGCTGTATGTATTACAGTCTCTCTGATTATTGTTATCTCTTATTATCTGATAGTTCTGCAATTCCTGTGAGTATAATTCTGCTGTTTTTTTCTCTTTCCTAAATCTCTCAAGGTGGATTGTTACCTTGTATGTTTTGGAATTTTGAATGGTGAGCTCATCTTTGATTGGCTTCAGCTGAAGACATCACATATGGCCTGGGATAAGGTTGTATAGCATTAGATTTGCTCTCAGTTCTTTTCTGCTGGGACTACACTGATATCTCAACATGGAGTCTTGGAAGCCATGCAGCTTTTTTTTTTTGTTTTAAGATTTTATTCATTTATTCATGAGAGACATAGAGAGAGAGAGAGACAGAGAGAGAGAGAGAGAGAGAGAGAGAGAGGCAGAGACACAGGCAGAGGGAGAAGCAGGCTCCAAGCAGGGAGCCCGACATGGGACTCAATTCCGGGTCTCCAGGATCATGTCCTGGACTGAAGGCAGTGCTAAACCCCTGAGCCACCTGGGCTGCCCCGAAGCCATGCAATTTGAATACCAAGCTCAGATGATTGGTGTTCAATCATATAAATTACATGACATGTCTATGCTTACAAATTCTCTAGGGAGGCTTATTTTCTACCTTGCGCCAAGGCTAAACTAGCTCTTTTTGCTAGTTTGCAGATTATTTCCTGTCTCCCATTTTACTGAATGAGTAGCCCTTAAAAGATACGGGATTTACGTAAGTTTCAGTTTCAACATCCTCCCTCATCTCCCTTCAGAATTTCCATGGCCTTGTTTACTGTATATCTCTGAGTATGAAAATGAAAGTGCCTAAGTTTCTGAGATATAACCATCACCTTATCTACCCTAGCTTATTTACCACCTGCCTTGTTAGTTTATATCATTACCACGTGGGCTCTCGGTTCTCTCTTCCTTTTGGTCCCTGGTGATGTTTCTTACTGTCTTGTGAAGGCAAGTACAGACCGAAGAGGGTTTATTTTATTGTATCTAGAATTTTAGTATTTGTGGTGGGAGAATTTTCAGACTATCTACACTGTAATAATCCTGTAACTGGAAGTCTCTTCTTGACATCCCATAGGCATTTCAATTTGCCACAAAGAGTTCCAGTGGGCTTCCTCACAAATCTGGATCTCCGCCAGGGTTTCCCATCTCAATTTCACAAGCCAGAAAGTCATCCTGACCTCTCCTTCTCCTTCATTGTCCAACCAACCAACCAGCTCCCTTGATGTTTCTACTGAATTTGTCTTTAATCCACTTGTTTCCATCTCCACAGTCCCTGCTTTAGTGTAAGCCACCACTGTCCTTCCCTTGCCTGTTGTGACAACTTCCTAATTCTCCTCCCTTCCAATTCATTATTTATACTGCAGCCACAGAAAATTTGCTAAAACCAATCTGATAAATTTACTTTCCTGCTTAAAATCATCAATAACCTTCTATTGCTCTTTAGATTAAAAAAAATTAAACCTTTAATATGCTATATTTCACATGGCTTACTCATTTCCATCATTAATTCATCCAACAAATATATACTAAGCAGCTACTACTTCTGGGCATGGTACTTAGGAGTAGGCTTGTAGTGTATATAATTTGTTACAAAAAACTGAATGTCTGTATCCCCCCAAAATTCATAGTTGAAATCCTAACCTCCAATGTGATGGCATCAGGAAGTGAGGTCTTCCGGAAGTGATTAGGTCATGAGGATGGAGCCCTCATGAGTTGGTTTAGTGTCCTTATAAAAGAGTTTCCAAAGATGTCCCCTGCCCCTTCCATAATGTAGGAACACAGCGAGAAGATGACAGTCTATGAAAAGAAAGTGGGCTTTTCCCAGACACTGAATCTCACCAGACACTTAATCTGGGACTTCTCAGCCTCCAGAACAATGAGGAATAAATTTCTGTTTTCTGTTAGTCCCCCAATATATGGTATTGTTGTTCTAGCAGTCTGAATGTACTAAGACAGACTGCCATAACCAAGTGCCAGACTAGCTGGCTTAGTTAGCAGAAACGTATTTTCTCATAATTCTGGAGTTTTTGAAGGCTAGAAGTCCAAGATCTGGGTGCTGATACGGTTGATTTCTTTTGGGGCCTCTCTTGTCTTATAAAAGGTTGCCTTCTCCCAAGTCTTCACATGATTTTCCCTTCGTGTGTGTGTGTGTTTTATTTTATTTTTTATTTGTGTGTGTGTATCTGTGTTTTAGTCTTCTCTTCTTATACAGACACCAGCCAGATTGATATAGGGCCCCACCTCATAACTTCTTTTTAATTTAAACACCCTATCTCCAAATACAGTCCCATCCCGAGGTACAGGGTGGTAAGACTTCAATATATGAAGTTTAGGAGACACATAGTTCAGCCCATAATACTGTAGTAAACCTCACCAACCTCCATTCTCTTGGCATTTTCCTGTTTCTTCTGCTTTCCAGATACTTCTCCTTAAGAAGTGAGCTTCTCTTTCTTACCTTAAGGACTTTGCAAAGATTGTTCCCTTCGTTTGGAATGCTTCTCTCCCTGCCCCCAACTCTGCTTAGCCAAACGCTAGAGCTCAGCCTCAATGTCACTTCCTCAGAGAAACATTTCCTGACTCTCAGATTAGATTAGGTCTCTGTGTTTTGTGCTCTTCGCATCCTTTTTGTACCACTTCCTATAATTCTAATTAAATGATTAACTGTATAATTAGTGAATTTCCTTGATCCTACAATGCTATGAGTTGTTAGATGCACCATCAATTTCAAAACACTCCTAGAGAGGAAAGAAATATTACTCTATTAGTCAGCTATTGGTATAATAATGCTACATAAAAAAAACTACTCCAAAATTCAGTGACTTAAAGAAAGCAAGCCTTTATTTTTCTTTCATGAGCTTGTGAGTTGCTGTAATTCACTTGTATAAGACTCAGATTCCCAGCTCGGGGTTCCAGGCTGAGGGCTGGGTTCAGGTCTAATTCATGTATCTCCATATTCTGCTTAGAATACAAGTTACCCAGCCCATGGTATCTCCTGGTGAGGGACAGAAGTTCATGTGTAGGGCATATGCAATTCCTGTAAGAGTCTCAGCTTAAAATAGGTATACTGTCATTTGCACCCATTTTCATTGTTCAAAGCAAGTGACAGCCAAACCTGAATTCAACATGTTGGGGAGAGCACCCTGCCTCCTCTAGTAGGCTACCCTGTGAAGTCACTTGGAAAAGGGCATATAATGTATAATCCTATGATAAGGAAGAATTGGAAGCAAATAATTCAATCTATCATAATTAAAGAGTATGTACATAAATTTTTATTTTGTTTACTTAAAATAGATGATCCAAATAGTTTGTCTATACAAAGATATACCACTTTCTTCTGTATTATGAGCAAATCTTCACAGTCAGAGCCTAAAGTATCTTCTGAGTCACTTGTGTCACCAGCAGTTACATACAACATTCTAGTGACCAGTCGTGTACATAACCCAGGTGTGGGTCTTGACTTCTTTAACAGTTGTGTACGTCTTAGGCATAAGAAGGAGTACTGGGGTCCCATTTGCACTTTCAATTTAGTTAAACTCAGACATTCCCCTCCCATAACTAACTCTCTTATCCCTGGAAATTAAAAACTTTTTTTCAATAAAAATCAACAAATATGTTTTAACAGATACTTGATACCTAAATGAGAATCCTTCAAATGCATGAACCTCTCTAGCTTGGAGATTCTACAATCTGTTTCCAATGTCAAGTGTACTGCCTAGTATGTGACAGGCAATTCTTTTGAGTATGTTTTAATAACTAAAGGAAACACAGGCTTATCTCATGGTAGAGACCTGTCCTTCTTAGGGGGTCTGCAAAGGACTTGAGAGTTTCTAGATGGCATTTAAATGCAAGTGTATCCTTCTCCAGTGATGAGGGTTAGCTTCACTTATCCTGTCTTATAGCTCTATCTCTAGGTTTTCCTGCATGTGTAATTACTTTCATTTCAAAGTTAACCTGGAGTATAATCCTTTGAAAGAAATTTGAAAAGACAATTAGAAATCCAAATTTAAGTTGGAAATCTACCCTGTATTGTGATAGTCGTATAAATAACTCAAGCAAGAAAGTATCTGTTTCACAAAAGATGCGATGTTAACTCTATCACACAACTCATTCCTCTTCTCAATAGCTGGTAAGTTGTTGTTGTTGTTTTAACATAAACTGAAGGATCCATCCCAATGTAACACTGGTGTGGTCATCTGAAATTACGTCTTGTGTTTCCTGAAGTTCTCTACCACAAGTGCGGGGAAAGTAACCCAGGCAGGGTGATTAAGTGTCCTTTCTACCAGGGTCTGAGTTGGATGCTAGGTATGATAGGTTCTCTCTTCTGAGGCTGTAAGGAGCATGTGAAATATACAAGTCATCTTTCCCACCACACTGAGGTAGCCTTCTAGAAGGGGGAAAAAAAAACAACAAAAACAATCCAGATGACAATCTAGAGAGAGAGAGAGAGAGAGAGAGAGAAAGAGAGAGAGAGAGAGAAATGAATCAGATCCCAGAGGACTGTGCTTAAGCATAGAATTCTCTCCTAAGGCCCAAGATCATCTTCTAGGACTTTTTGACACATAAGCCAAATTTTATGCCTGATTAGCATGAGTTGATTTTCATCACTTGCAATCAGTTAGAGAAATAGAGTCCTGGGAACTGCAAAATAATAACTGTGTGAACAGCATCATGGCTAAAAACACACACAATAGTGCAGCACCCAAAAATAATTTCTGGATAACTCAAGTTCTTCATTTGTTTTGTTGAAGAAGATGAGGAGAAGAGAGATCCTTAAAAATCCCCTTTTGCCTCCCCATCCAGTGGTTCATGCATGGCAGCTGCTTCTGCTCCTTTACATCTGTCTTGGAATTCCAGTCTCCTGTCAAGATAACCTCCTCTCCCAGATTTAACCTTTGGAACTTTTGTTCTCTCTCCCTTTCCGCCCTCTTCTCATGCCTACAGCCCCAAGGAACTTGTCTGTCAAAGCAGGACTCTCAGGGCAGGATGCACCTCAACACAAGAAACCGTTAGCAAGATAAGAAAAGACTGGGAATGTCCACGTACTCCTCATTTTCATCCCATTGCTTCCTTCTTAAAAAGCATTATAAAATGAAAAACATATATATACACCTTAGGTTTGAGGTTATACAAATACTGTTTGACACTTTTTTTCTCACTAGCCCCACGCCTTCCATATACACATGGAGTACCTAATAACAATGTTTTGAATCATCAAAGAAGAAATCACTGCCCAAATGAATTACTGAGTGAACAAAAAAGGAATGTATGAATAAACATAAAAACAAGACATTAAACACTTTGGGGAAATTATCACTGAGAAATTCATGGTCAATAAATGCTCGATTAGAAACTACATTTCTAAAATCCAAGTCTTTCTTTTGCATACATTAACAAAAAATGAAAGAAAAAAAAAAAGGACTTTGAAAGTAAAAGCAAATCATCTAAAGCCAGAACAGAGTAGCACATTTCATTTTCAGTTCTTGGTTGAAAGTTATTAGAAATATGTAAAGATACTTAAGTTGCCCATAAGGTTAGGTCCTAACTGATAGAAGTCATTCCCATTCCCAATGCCAGTGTATGCATACAGGATGCAATGAGGTGTATGGGGAATGCTAAGGGGCTTCTGGGAAAAGCTTGCCTTGATTGCAGAAAAAGACTCAAGGAAGAAAATGTCCCTTCTGTGTTTGGAAAGAAGGATGTGGTAAAAAAAAAAGTGATGGCTGGATTGCTGTAGCCCTTTTGTGAACATAAGGGGAGCAGTTGCAGTCAAAGAGAAGGGACCATATCAGGATGGAAGAGTGAAAGATGCAATCACTCTATATCTACGCTTCTAGCTGTCTGAAGTGATCATTTTTCCTTCTGAGCCATTCAGTTGACCCAGATCTTTGGGGTTTTTTGCACCGGACACAATCCAAAAGGATAGAGAACCATATAAAAGGGAGGCTGGACATTTGAGCTTGGGATTGAGAGGAGACTCACTGGCTGGAGGTTAAGAAGCAGAACCCAGCTGCTCTCTTTTGGTGGAAATAGTCTGGTGGAGCTGCTCCAGGTAGGATGGACCGGAATTCCAATGTTGTCTTTTTGTTCCTCTGTTCAAGGCAAAATTCAATCCCCAGGCCTGACTACGTTTATCCAGAAATAATTATGATTTGTTAATAAATAAATAAATACTTGTTTATATTCCTTAAATAGAACTTTAGATTCTAACAAAAGCTTAGGTAGAGGCCGAATTGCTTAAAAATGTCAAGTGTCTACGACAGAAAAATTAGCCATTTCCCCCCCAAGTTCTCCTGTATTATGGGTTTCCTTGTTTCTTAGTATTCATTCTAAGATGACTTTCATTTCTCCTAATCATCTCTTGTCCTTATTCTACGCCTTCATTTGAGATCATGTCTTCTGCGGGGTCACCGCTGTCTGCCTTCCCTATGCCTTCTTTCCCCAAATGTGGAACGAAATCAAGGCAATCTTGAGTCTCAGAGTCTCAGTGGAGACTTGGGGTTACAGATGGAGAACACATTGGAGTATAAGCTTAGACTGGACTGGAGTGTCATACACTCCTTTAGTAAAAAAAAAAAAAAAATCATAATCAACTGTATCCCACTGTGGGGGATTTGTTGCTGGCTATGTTATCTTTAAGGCAATAGCTTATGTCCCTCCATCCTTTGACCATTTTCTTTTCCTCTCTGTCAAGTGTTTTGGGTTTTCCTTTGTTTTTTGGGGTTTTTTTTTCGTATTTTTCTTCTTTTTTTCCGTATTTTTCAATTTCTCCAAATTTCTATTAATTTCTTATACAAATACTTCTCCATCTTGTGCTCAAAATCAAGCTTGTGGCCTACTCATGCATATCCAAGAACTCATTAAGGAGCTCTGTCAGTGGATCATCTACTTCAGATTTCCATCCTTTAAAGCACAAAGCACTGTGATAGCTTTGGAATTAGCTTTTCCTTTATATGGTACAAATTTTAGGAAGTGCTTTTCCCGGTAATCTTTGCAAGCAGAAGGGGAACAATTTAAAGATGTATCCTTCCCCACTTCACAGACACCCTGTGGGGATTGTTTTGGTTTGTTTCCCTTCCTGTCTTGTCTTCTTTCCCATCTTCCTTCTGCCCCTGCTCCTCCTCCTTTTCCCTCTTCTTTCTACCAAGCACAAAGACTGCCGTTGTAATTTATTGCCATAACCGCAATTCAAATGAAGAACAGAATATGAAAGCCAGTCTAAGGGAGAGGAAGAAACTGGTCACCATGTGGTACGCCTGCCGAGTCCCAACGCCGCTGTGTACTTAGCGGTGTGACTTTGAGTTGCTTCTTCTGAAGTTTGGGACTAAAGCTATGGTTTCCCTATATCACGAGGACGTTACAAAGATGACATTAGATGACAGGTGAAAAAAAAATGCATCTTCAACTCCCAAGGACTAACCGAGTGTGGTAGGACGGATACCAGAGAGCTGATTCCGTCAAGGGAGGGCCCAGAGAACAAGGAAGAACCCAGTTGTTGACTCTCCGTGGGGATATCTGTTGGGCAGGAATTTCATCAAAGAACAAATCACTCAGGGGGCTACCATGTTGGGGCACCAACATCAGAGCAGGGCCAAAAGCAAGGTGGGAGCTGGAGCTGCAGAGCTACTCGGATTCCTTTCATTTTATTTTGTAAAGGCCGGTGTGATCTCCGAGGTCCAGACTTAAAAGAAATCTCACCCTGCTCTCTCTGCTTTAAGGCTGAAGGAGCAAAGAGTTAATTACCTTGTTCTATTCGTCTCTCCTCCGAATTTTTCACATGGGCTTTTTTTCCTTAATTAGCCATCATGTGAAACTGAAGAATATTTATTATTTATTGTGTGTATTAAATTTTATGTCTTTTCTTCTTAATTCTTAAAATGGGTGAATTTATTACTTTTTCGTGTTTTTCCTCCTAAACAAGCAAGGTTTGTTGTTGTTGCTGCTTTTATTGTTTGTTTAGTGGTAGTCCTCATCTGACTTCTCCCTGGGTCAGTAATTCTGCATAAAGAGCAACATGAGGAAAAGCTTCTGGCATGTTTTATGTTAACTGGAAGAAGCAAATAGTTTCCCATACGTTTCTCTTACTCTTAATTCTTTTCTTTTTATCTCTTACTCAATTTAAATATGATACCTAGAAATGCCCACTCGGTATTGATTAAGTTATATGGCTTAACTTCGGGGCTCTATGGTAACTTATTAAAGTGTACTTTATTAAGTGATTTGGGTTGTCAAGATAACGTGACTATACGATGACTTACGTGCTCATGTGGATCATCGCCATGGTTCTAAGTCAGCTCTAAAGGGAACATGAAATGAGCACCTACATGCCAGTTACAGTTTTGATTATATTACCTACCACAATTCATTAGACTCATCGAGCTCCAAAGGATTTGTGCATTTAAGGAGTTGCTTAACTCGTTTAGAAATTCACTGCTAGCCAAGGTACTCAGAAGCAAAGCATGTCTAAATAAAATGGTCTTTATTTTCACTCGTCCAGTATGTAGCATATAATGATGCTTATACATAGTCTCATTTATTTTATGTATCCATGGCTTGCTTCTCGACTGTTAATGTCTTAAAAGCAAAGAATGCCTCTATTGCCCTTTCTCTGTCTCCCGCAGTGAAAATGTGGGTATCTAGCACACGCTTCGCTTAAGAAGGTTGGACTTGAATGGAAAAACTGATCCACGAGTATCAATCGAACTTCACTTAAGAGTTTCCCTTAGCTGCTTAATATCTGAATGCAACAGTCTAGGTTTTACTCGGAAATGATGATGCTTTTTAAGGATTACGGCTTATGGCGCTCAAGCAATGTTGAGTTTTGTGATGAGCCTCTTCTATTGCACTTCTAGGGTCTGCTCTCTTACCTCCTTTCCCTATACTTTCTCCAATTTTTCTTCCCTTTATCCCCCGTGTTTCTCGCTTTTTCGTACTGTCTCTTTTACTCTGTCCACTTGAGCTACTACTTAAGAAAAAAGAGTCTGGCATTTTCTTCTTTTAACTCCAAGGAAAACAGGCCTGAGTATATCTCTTTAACATAAAGACCCAGTGGATTCATTATTTGGGAGAGAAAAAAAAAAAAAGTCTGACCAGAGACACAATAAATAGACTTTTAAAATGCAACAATTAGACAAATGTAAAAAAAAAATGTTATGTATAGATCAGTTTGCTTACCGGGCTAAAGTATTCTTAACGTTCTTGATTATATGTAAGTAAGATTCTTGGTTGATAGAATTTTAGATTAAAGCTGCTAAAACTAAAATGTTTGAGAAAACAGTTATCATTAAATGCACAGAGAAACCACTTTATAGAGTACCCGTGGAACACTCAACTGAGAAGTAAAACATCCAGAACATGCCCAGCTCTTTGGGAGTGTGTTTTCATATTTTTGCACGTGTTTGTCTATAAAAGCATTTCGAGGGGTAGCTTTTTACTGATGCTACCTTGCCAAAAAGAATCAATCCAGCAACCATCGTCTGCTAATACGTGTTTTTAATCACATTTTCAAACTTTATCAGGACATCTGAGTTTTTGGTTCCTCCTCCTTGAGAAAGAGAACTCATGGCCTAAGACGCTGAAGCCACCTCTGGCCTTCAACACAACGTCGGGCCCTGCACTGGAGGCTCAGTTGCTGAGTTTCTCTAGCTCGTAAGGGAAGGGAGCATTTCTCACTAGATAACTTGAGTTTGTAACTAAAAAAACCTCCAAACCTGCTCATCTATGGCAAGTAAGTGTACTCCCTTTGTTACAGGGTATGCAATTAGATGCATTCGAAATAAAAGGTAAGTTAAATCCGAAGTCCCCATGACAAGAACGTACTATTTTAGAACAGGGAGTGTCAAGTGTTGTTTTTCAAACCAGAACCAAAGGGTATTTCACAGGTAATTTCTCAGGGCTGATGTTAGCTAATTATTAGCTACCATCCCCGGCCTCCCATTCTAAGTGACTATCTCCTGGCAGAAAGACACAGCTAGGAGTGTTTTGTTTCATTTGTCCTTGGAGTTTTTATCAGCATCAAGAAAGTGGACGGAGCCAAAGTTAGAAGAATTCTGGAGCTAAGCAAAAAGCGACCCGCTTAACAGCCCCCATTAATTGGGGCTGTTACATGATTAATTTGAGAAAAACAGAAGAGACGGATTCCTTTACAACTCACAGTTGGATGCAACGCACTAAAAGTAATCCTGTAAATTACATTTTAAATCTTCAACATATTCCGAGCAGATAAAATAGTGGCATGATTGACCAAACTCCTTTTAAAAGTACACATATTACGATGCATCATAGTTATAAACAGATGGTATTTGGCCTCCTTCCTATTCTCAACATTTGGAATTTCTAAACTATGTGAATTAAACAATAATATTTTATAAACATACAAGGGATTTTGCTCACTGCTTTGTTAACATAGAAATTATACAATGCTGACATTTATTTAAATTTTAAAAAGTAAACAACAGTGTGCATTGAAATAAAGCAAACTAAAATCAACATAGAGAAGTATGTTCTGTGTGCATATTACCTACAGTGGCACTGGCCTTCCTAAGGAAAGACATAATAGGTTGGAGAACAAGTGGTAGCTGAGATGGGCCTAATCCTTTGTACTCCACAGGCTCATTTAACACCTCTCTGTAAACAACGGATATTTATACCATAATTGGTTATTTGACCATCAGCGTTCATTTACTATGTAACCTGCTATTATGGAGTTAAAAGAAGTTCTCCTTCATTGGCTGTCAGCTTTCATGGTAGTGAAAGTGTCCTCGCAGCTTTAAAAACACTTGCACAAACAGGAATCGTTCTGACACTTGTACTCATAATGAGAAACATGATCATCATATCAATAAGCGTGTATCTTTTCTAGGGGGGGGGCAGATTATTGCCAGAAAGAAAGGGAAATATATCAGATCTTAATGTCATTTCCTGAGATACTTTTCTAAAAAATTACAGCTTTAACCCTTTCGCTACATGTTGAAAGGGAGACCCATCTGCTGAGTCGATGTGCAAAATAGAAGGCACTTGGGTTTTCAAACACTGTTCCTGGATTTGCAAAGTTAGGCTGTGATGAATAAATAATGAATCAGATATTTCAATCAGTTTTATGATTTTTTTTCCAAGGCCCTGATTATCATTGTTTACAGACAGTGTGTTCTCCATGCACTTCCCAAGTGCTCGTGTTCAGCCTTCCAAGGGGAGGCTCCTGTAGGCCCACCTCGGGGACCTCGGTGCACCCCTGGGCTGCTTTTCTCACAGTTTAACCAACCAACCCGCCCACCCGCCTCATATTTGCAAGCCTGCACCTCGAATAATATCTCCAGCAGCGGGGGGGGGGGGGGGGGGAATCCTGGGAGGCAGATGCCACGTCAGGTCACCAGCACCCCAGGTGAGGGGCTCCTGTCCTGGGGGCCGTTAGCGCGCGTGGTGTGTGGGGGGCACCAGGCAGGAAACACGCCGTCCCTCCTGGAATAGGCGAAGCCCGGGACGAGGGGCACTTCCCTCCCTTATGCACGTGAGTCTAATGTCTGCACCTGATCAACCCGAGTGATGCACCGTCCCAGGGCGGGGAGGCTCCCGAGAGGAGGGGAGGGCGGCCCTCGGAGCTCCACCGCCAGGTTTCTCAGAAACTTCATGCGAGTGAGCAGGTGAGCGCAGGCCAGCCGGGCTTGCGCCCCTTCTCCTGCCCACTCCGCTCCTGCCGTGTCCCCTCCCGGCTCCGCCTCCACCCCCAGGGGGGTCCCGGGAGGGGTGCGAGAGGCGGGGGCGCAGGGGGCGCAGGGGGAGCGGGCGGGGGCGCAGGGGGCGCAGGGGGCGGGGCGCAGGGGGAGCGGGCGGGGGATGCAGGGGGCGCAGGGGGAGCAAGCCGGGGCGCAGGGGGAGAGGGCGGGGGGCGCAGAGGGCGCAGGGGGCGCAGGGGGCGGGGGCGCAGGGGGAGAGGGCGGGGGGCGCAGGGGCGCAGGGGGCGGGGGCGCACTCCGCGGCCGGCCGGCTCCCCCCTCGGGCTCTGGCTTCGGGTGACCTTCCCGTTCGCAAGGGGAGGGGGCGCGGCGATCAGTCCCCCTGTCTGGCTCCGGGCGTCCTCGCGGAGGACAGACGGGCCCCCCCTCCCCCGGGACGGACCGGCCACCCGGGGAGGCCACTTGGGTGCCCGTCGGGGCGGGCAGGCGGGAGCAGGGGCGCCAGCGGGGCAGCGCGGGAGTGCGAGCGCGCGGGGCGGGGCGGGGCGGGCGGGGCCGCGGGGGTGGGGGTGGGGGCGAGGGTGCGCGCGGGGGCTGGAGTAGGGGCGGGGGCGGGGGCGGGCGCTGGGCGGCGACCCGGTGACCTCCGCGTGGCCCTCGGGCCGGGTCGCTGGCGGGGCGCGGTGCGGGGCTCGGAGCCCGGGGCCGGGGCGGGCCGGGGCGGGCGGGGGGCGAGCGCAGGCCGGGCCGCGGCCCGACGGAGCGCGGGGAGCGAGCGGCGGGGCCCCGCAGCCCGGGACCGGCGTGCACCTGCCGTGTGGCAGCTGGCGGCCTTGGCCGAGGGGCGCTCGGAGCGCCGAGGGTGGGAACGGCCCCCCCATCTGTGCCAAGGGAAGGTGCAGGCGGCCGCGCCCCCGGGGCCTGGGGCCTGGGGCCTGGGGCCTGGGGCCGGCTCGCAGCTGCACGCTCCAGGACAGGCGCTGCCGCCCAGCTCCTGGGGACCCCCCCCCCCAGGACCGTGATTACTCTGCTCCAGCACATCTTGCTTCCTCAAAACTCCATTGCTCATACTTTTTAAGTCTCAAAATTTGGTGCTTAGAGTGTTGCAATTCACGATCTCCACCGAAATCCTACGCTCGCGCGCACACAGACGCGCGCACACACACATTTTGTTTTTCAGTTTTGTGGATTCTTTTTTTTTTTTTCCTGGCCTGTTATCACAGCCTGGGAAATGCAGGGGAAGAGCCAAGCCGCCTGAAAGGCAGGGAACAAGGCAGCCAGCACCAGAGAGCACAGGTCCCCACCTTGGCCCTGCAGCTCCAGGGGAAAAAGGGGAGAGGTGTGTGGTTCCAGGACTTGGCTGTCAAGGAGCATCCCAGAACCGGCGGTGACCCCGCAACAGCCGGCCTTCTCCATCCATGGAGAAGTGTTGAGTCCAGCATCTACTCACAGCACAAAGCTCTAGTTCTGCGCCCCCCCCCTTTCTGACCCTGCAGTTAGGTGACCTCTGGGGGCCACCCTGTCCCACCGCCAGGTCCTCTTCTGTGTTTCTTCCCTCCGGTTGTTGCGTTACCTTTAGACATGGACCTTCGCCTCCTTGTTGGGAATCTGTTTACTGATAGAATTGATGCAGCAGGTGGAAGGCAACAAGGCCACCTTGTTGGGTCATCTTATGCATCTTCCTCTCTGTAGAGGATATTTTTCCATTTTTTTTTTCATTCGTATTTTTCGCCAGGGTCATTCCCACCCCCCCACCCCCCAGCATTCTACAATTCTTTTCAAAGTGTCTTTTCATGTGGTTCCAGAGAGGTGATTTGCCCACACCCCAAATAACGCTCTCTGCGCTCAAGCTCCAGAGCTGCATGTCAGTGATTCTCAAATAAATACCTGCTGATCCATACCTTCAGTTTAAATGATTCCTAATGTTATCAGCCCCTCAAATGCTTGAACCCAGAATTTTGGGGGACTGGTTGCCAGCCACAGGACAGTTACCCTCAGGGTGGGGACACGGTTAAGTTTCTGCCCTGGTCTCTTCAGTTGCAGAAAGCACAGAACCTTCCTTATTTCCCACCTTCCCCAGAAGTGGTAGTTAGTAGTTTAGCAGAGTCAAAAAAGGATAGAAATCACACTAGGTCCCAAGCCCATCTCCTCTTCTGGTACACGATTAGGAAAACTTTAAAAATCTCCTGCAAGCTTCTTCTAGGCCTCATGTGCTTTGGCTCTGCCCTCCCCACCTTTTGACTTTATCCTTCCAGTAAAATAAAGAAGGTGAAAGAGCATACACAGCCGGAGTTTCTCTTTCCTTATAGCTTCCCAGCATTTGAGAGAATCATCGTGTTTTAGGCCAGTTGTTTAGTTCATGTTTTTACCACCCACCAAAGAACAGCACAGGATTAAGTTTATATTAATAAATGATGTTCATGACTAGGTTTCTAAATGCCGAAGTTATGATTTATTTTTTTAAACGGGTGGAGAAAGGAGAGCCCCTAAGCCACTGAAAATCCTTGGCTTGACACATTTCAGGGGGCGTTTTGTCCTCTTGGTTTTTTTTTTTTTTTTTGTAGGTACCTCTAATTCTCCTTTGAGTGCTATCACAGTCAACTAAATAAATATTTTGTTGACTATTTACCTTTGTCCATAGCTTCAAACCCTGTGTTTATTTTAGTTGAATTTATTAAAAAAAGAAAAAAAACACCATTTCATGTTCCCCTTTCCTACTCTCTGTTTATAATTGTCCCTGTTTATCCCTCCACCCCATTAAGAGTTTCACAATAAAACCCTGCACCAAATAAATTAAAATCTGCAACTTCAGACACCCAAAGAAGAGGACGTTAATCCACTTAGTAAAATACCCAGACCTCCCCCTCTCAATTTCAGCTCTTGCTAATGTAACATTTAGTAATTGCAGCTGGCTCCTTCGGCTTTCCTCCCTCCCTTTCCTTCTGAATCACATTGGCCTTGTGTAACCTTCATTTCCTCTCCTGCCCCCCGCGTTTGTCCACGTACTTTTCTTTGACCATGTTTGTCTGTCTTTTGCTGCCTGGATTGGAAGCAGCCCATGGAGCTTTCTAAGAGCCTCATACTTTCTGATAAAATCCTGTTCTACCTCCCCATGCACTATTAATGCTTTGTACAGTTTTTATGTATCCTTCACTTAAGGAGTTACTGCTCTAGATTTTTCTGATTGATCATTAAGTTATGCTGGCTTTTGAGAGCTGCCTCCATGATCCTGAAGCAGAGGCTTTTTCCCTTGGCATGCGCTTTGCCTTTTCCTGGCAAGGACAGGCACCTCGGTGCGACTGTGATTCTTAACGTTACGATTCGAGGCTAATTGGTTCAGTTAGGCTTGTGCTATGAGCAGCCCCGGACTCACTGTTTCGGGCTCCGTGAGGTTGTCTGGTTGAAGGGTGTGTTGTAAGCACAAGATGTGATATACTGATATTGTACTTGATTATCAGTTTTCAAAAACAGCTGCATGCTTTGAGATCTGTGTAAGGAAATATCAGAAGATAATATACCATTGGTATTTATTACTCTATAATTAAGGATGTGTCAGTGTTTCCTTTGAAAAAAAACCCCTATTTTCAGAAATTCATATCTCAGGCATAAATTTCCCTATGAATTACAGTCTAATACCATATTAGAAGGATCTTCTTTTGCAGTTATCCCTCCCCTTCCTTTTCTTTCCGGGGAAATAAGTTTCAGGATGTAATTTCTGGGTTATCTATTTGGGATGAGAGGAAGCACTCCTTTGCTTCACAAGTAAAGGTGCTCCTGCGGCCCATGCACCTGCTCCCTCTGTCCTCGGCCCTTTGCAACCGGTGAGATCGTGGGGGCCGCACGAAGGGCCAGCCTTCGATGCGTGGAGGACCGTCACCGCCGTATGTCATCAAAGGCCACAGGGAAGGTTCGGCTGTCCGAAGGCTTGCACGTGCCACAGTCTGAGATTTTCAGTACCGGGAATGGATTCTTGTACATTCTTCCCCTTGTGGCCACTTGGAATACAAATGCGACCACGAGTGACACAAAACCAGTCTATGGACAGGTCCTGGCAACTGATTAATCCACATTCCCTCTGCTGGTAAGGGCAGCAGGAGGAGGAAAGAGGGGAAGAGGGTGGAGAGAGAGCTTTGCCTCTTCTCCTCCTTTAAGGGATGGTGGTCTCGACCAATTGGACTGACTTCTGCCCGAGGTTGTTCTAGACCTGCCTCTACTGGCACGGGAGCCACGGCAACTCGGCTTCTTGTTAGGGCCTCAGTCTCCCCACAGGCTTCAAAAACAAATGCTGACCAGGAGGGCCAGGAAAGTTACGGGTATAAGGGCAGCTGAGTGGAAAGACCACAGGGAGTGGCAGGCCCATGGTGGCTGTTGAGGCCTGTGCAATAATAGTAATAATCCAGACACTTAAAACATTGGCCTCACGGCATGGTCTCTCATGCCTCTTTTTAAGACCAGCCATGTGGGTCATGAAGCATCCCCCTGCTACCCTCCGCACTCCCTTGCCTAGGGGTCCAGCAGTCATGCTCACTGACCTTGGTGCTTCCTGAAAGACACACGGGTGACGGGGACATTATCTCCCATGGGAGGGAGGCTTATACAACAAGTCTCTGTTTCTACAACATAGTCTGGCTCCTAAGTGTGCCATTATAGGATCCCTTGGTTTTCTCATTGGGGAAATAATGGAAATATTAAATTTTTAAATATAAAGGATTTCAACTTCTTGGAGAAAGGTATCACACAAGCATTCCCAGAAGTGGCTTCCAGCACATCACCTTAGGTCCACTGTTTAAATGCAGTAATTGAGGAGAGTAAAACAAAGCCTCTTAGATCATCTCCCACGAATCATCAGTTCCTTCTATCCGTTTATGAGAAGAATTATGATCCTGTCTTAGGGTTGAAACTCATAACCATAGAGCTGCAAGAGAGAAGAGGGAATCACTTAGGTAATGATAATAGGAGGATCCCTGAAGACACTGACCCCAAATTCCACTGTAGCAAAACGGGCTGTAGGGTGAGCAAGGGTCCCACTCCCTGAAGTCATACGTACCTCCTATGCAGCTAGGGAATTCCAAAAACATGAGGGAAGAAGCTCCTTCTCATGGATTCCAAGGAAGGACAGAGTTGGGCAACTGACCCTGTCACTGAGGAAGAAAGGGAACGGGCACCAGTACGGGAGGCGGGGAGTGTGGTTAGGAGCTCAGACAGCTCTGTGCTGCACCACACAGCTTGAATTTTCCAGGATGTCAAGACTGGCTCATGTAACATCTCCCTTTATCTTCTTCTCATTATCTTTCAAAAGGGAGTTTACAGAACTATGGTTTTCCATGTTGAGTTTGTAACGTTATAGGAATTAATGAGAAGTGGTGGTCAGTAGCCCCAGGAAAAAGGGACCCAGGGATCATCAAGTCAGCCGTTTTCAAAGTATGATTTGTTTCAGGATTCAGGGTAAGTCCTGGGCTCCTGGTTGAGGGGAAAGTCTTCTCATGCAAAACTGGCAGTTAGGGCAGTTTCTCCAACCATCTGAAGGGAAATGGTTTTCTGACCAGATCAACAGTCTAGAGTCAAGGAATGTTAAGGAAGGCAAAGTAGGAAAACTAACCAAAGTATTTATAGCTCTTATCAGAAGACATATCCAATAATAACATGTAAGACATGTGAAAACTCAAAAAGTACAAATGGCCTTTGGGTAGGATGACCCCGCTCTAGAAATAAGCCAGCAGCCACTGCGAGAATGTGCCTCTCCCCGTTACGTGTCTATAATTTCTACTATCACTTCTCTGACTTAACATTTATTGTAAATTTGGTGTAAACCCCCATGGTTTTTGTTGTTGTTGTTATATCTTAATCACCAATATACATAGCTTTGAGCAGCATGTAGAATTATTTGCGTGTTTTTAGACTTTCCCAGTCATATTTTAATGAACAGCACTGAAGGGAGGGTCTGGTATATAGAAGCCATTAGTTGTCCCATATCTCAATTCAGATTTTAAAACGAAACCTGTCAGTGGTTTATAATATACCCTCTTCATTGTTAAGCATCAAGTCTGATACCAAAGACCACCCAATTCACCACTGAAACAGAAAGGCACTCAGGGCGATACCTGTCAATAGTCAATAGAAGAATGACACTCATAGGATATGTCAACATTAAGAGACAGCAAGGACTATCATTTGAAAACTGATTCTATCACCCGCAGAAAGTATCTTGAGACTTAACTGAAAATTTTATTGTGGCTCATAATATTTCTGGGTAGCAGATGCTTTCTCAAAAACAGATTTTACTTTTAAAAATATCAAATATAATTAACACCTTCAACATAAAATGAAATCTTTGCTTCCAGATGCATTTCAAGGTGTTGAAATGAATCTGTACAGCCCTCCACGGCTGCGAGTTTCCATCGGCTTACTGATTCTGCTGCCATCTTCATGTGGCGTGTCTACAGACTTGAGAGCCACAGCAGGGCATTGAAACCTAGCCGTATCTGAAGGCTGCTTATTAAATCACGAGCTTTTTTTTTGAGAAAGGTCTCCTGACCCATGCCCGATCAACACGGTTTACGTGAATAGATTAAGAGCTAGGTGCCCTGCTGTTTATTACAGAAACACCTAGCCAGAAACACAGATTAGGTGAGTTCATGGCAAGCATTCCGGACACCGTACCAAGGTCTTGATAACGAGCAGACTTTTAAAACAATTAAAATTGAAATTGGCTTAGTGATTTATTTTAAAAGAATAAAATCAACAGAACTGACTGTTTAAAAAAAAAAAGAAAGAAAGATCAAAATCTTCAACCGCCATACTCAAAATAAGAAATAATGGGAGGGTTCGATCTCTTTATTCAAAGTAAGGGAAATAGGAATTAAAAAGTCAGCTTGTATTTGCAATTATCCTGTGACTTCAATGAAACATGGGTTAACTTAATAACATCCCATCCCACCGTATCATGGATTTGAGGAGCGCACGACGCACAGACACGCACACACTTCAGGTTTTCAAATGCTAAGAATTACACATTTACGGAGCTCTTTATTGTTTATGTGCACTAATACCCAGTCTGACAGCGCAGTTTTTAAGAAGGGACACCTTGAATGTAAATTTTTATTCTAGAAGGAATACAGCTAAAGGCAAAAGCTGACTTGAGTTCATGGGCATACGGGGAAAAAAACCTCCATACACAGGTAACTTTCAACCACATCTTCTACAAAATGGGAGACCATTATTTTCAGGACAGTACAACCCAGTAAACTAAACACCGTTTCCTGGCTGTGAGATTATATTATTATTTTGAGAAGACATCACTGTGACATGGCATTCTTCTGACTGAGGCCAATTTACTGGTCTAGTTCATCTCATTCGATGATAAACCCTGGCCAAAGAGTCTAGGAACCTCTCAGGCATATTTACATCTTCACGTGTGCACTTCAAAAGGAGCTCACCTGAGAGATTCCGGGTTCCCCAGTCTCAGACTGGAAGGCACTTCTGAAATGATCCCTGAGCCCTTTGTTTTTTGGGTGAGGAGGTAATCTGTTCAGTGACTTCCCCACAACTGATAGGACTCGAAGCCAGTGCTGCGATGTCCCACCACGCGTTACGGATCTCACGCTGCTTGCGGAGAGGACTATCTGCAAAGATAGGGCTTGTTATTTCTGCTTCTTACTCTTCCTGCTTTTAAATTCCCAGGCCCTGATGGATTCTGAATTCCTCCTTTCTTTGACCTGCAGGACTGCCTCTATCCTGAGGCCTCCATCTGGCTCCCTGACCTCGATCTGTTTCCTGCTGACGATTTTGCCGCCTGTCAAATGGGCCCCCACTGGACTTCTGAGTCATCGCCTGCTCTATCTCGGATGCCTGCTAGACCACTCAGTCCTTCTGGAAGCCAGAAGGCCGCGCTTGGCCCCTGTCTTCCCTCCTCTCCCTGGCTGTTCCCCACTCTCCGCAGTGTATAAAAGTTATTCCTTTCAAAAGCTAGGAAAGTTACAATTTACCTGTCAGTAAACAGAAGATGGTTTATCAACAGACTTTACCTTAATGACTACAAATGTTTACCTCCTGCTTTCCAGAATGCAAAGAAAATCTTGGAAATGTCATAATATCTTACAAACATTTGCAAAACAGATCCTCGTACATCCGGAAAAGAGACAATTGTATTCGCTGTCTCTGACACAAGGAGAGAGCGTTCGGTGAGAAACATACAGAGACATGTACACTCTTACACATAAATGAGATATGCTAATTAAAAATTGCAGTAGGCACTTTATTAAAAATTTATTTTACAATCTAGCTGTTCCAAAAACATCTTTATATCAACAAATACAGCAGCTTGACTATTGGAATCACAAGTGATTTATCTTGAAAAGATTATATTTGTAGCTGGATGCAAATATTTTTGAGGGAACCTTTATATCAAAATCATTGCTTTGGTAGAGGTATTTTGATTTCTCTGGGTTTTTTTATCCCCGGGGGCGGCGGGGGGGGGGGGAGGAAAAAAATTAAAATAAAAAATTAAAGCAAGTATCTCAGTGTTCATTTTCTGGGCGAGGTGGCCCCACCGAGTGTGTTTCCCATGTTTGTCCGAATGACAGCTGTTTATCTCGCAACTTTAAATCCGTGAGATGCCAGTGAGACTCAGTGAGTCATGGGACTACCTGCCGGGTCCCTTATCAAGACCCTCACTTACAGCCCCCTGGTGCCGGAGCATCGTCCCTTCGCTGGGATGACCGTGCTCGAGCCCCCCGGCCCCCGCTCACGCCCCGGCCCAGCGAGGACACCAGGAGGCTCCACGACAACCTGGCAACCTGGGCAGAAACCCAGCCAAGCGCGAGCTTTTGAAGCTGCAGTTTGGCTGCCATCGCGTCGGCAGAAAGAAAGAATTCAGGCACCATGTCATCCAGTACAAAGGATAAAAACGGATTCAACCGGAAATTCAATGTGGCACCACATATGGGATACATGAGTGCGGTTATACAACAGGCCACATATTTTTTTTTTTTTGAACAGTCTCCTCCATGTGATGCCGAGGACATGTGTAACCATCATAACGTCTCTGGGAATCTGTATTTAATTTGAGTTGGGGTGGTGGCAGGGATGGGAGATCTGAAGCCGCCACAGGTTTGTGGCAGATGGCTCTGTGTCAGCTATGACAAGCAGCCAGGCTCAGCTTCCTCTGCAGATTTTCTTTTCTCTCTGATCAGGTAAATATGGGCACACTCTGGAAAGTTCTACAGATTCCGCCTTAGGCTGCAAGTTTGTGACTTAGCCCCATCTGTCACAAATCTTCCCTAGGTTCTGTTGTAAGCAGAGACCTGAATTTCCCATGTAGGGCTGCCCAGGAGAAAGGAGTCGTTTCGCCCTGCGAGGGGGAGGGAGAGAAGAGAAAGCAAGGAAGGAGCATTAACAACCCAAAGACTAAAGCATGCTCAAAATTCATATTGCAAATTTGCATAACTTACGTCAATTAGGTTTCAAAAAGCCACCAAGTAAATGGTTCTCGAGTTTCATCAACCCGGGAAATCCCAGTTTCTGATTGGTGTAAAGTGGAACTGTATTCTCCACCGTAGGGGAAGGCTCCCGATTTTTCGCAAATGGGTGCCTTCCACTGCACACATATTCCCTGGTTTATGTCATTGGGCGGCGGCTATTCCGAGTTTATCATCCAACTTTTCACTTTCATAAACACAAGATACACAACACTCTTAACCCATGTTTTGGCCGATGCGAATCTTACTTTTAAGTGGTTAAGGCACCAGAGAAATGCCTTTACTGTTACGTGTAGAAAGCACTTCGAGATTACCAACAGGTTTATATTTATTATTTCATTATAGCAGTACCTCGGGGGGGGGATGCTATTAAGAATTTGGGGGGGGGGGGAATTCCTCCGGGTTGACAGATGAATCATATAGAGAGGTTTAGAAGTTCACCTAGAGCCAGGCTGCAAATGAGTAGCAGAGGAGGACAAGACGCCAAAGCCTCTAACTTGGATGATCTTGATCATCCAAAATATATCCATTGTGCTAAAGGTTGTTTTGCTTTTGTTTTGCTTAGACAAATCAAAGGAAAACCAAACCAAATAAAATCACAGAAGGAAGTGAAGAAAGAGAGGGGGAGAAGACCAAGGAGGAGGGAGAGAGCGAGGGAGAGAGAGGTTGAGAAGCTGCCTTAAATTGTGCTGGTGCAGTTGAGAGATTTCTAGAAGTTCTAAAAAATGTCACAAGCTTTCAAGTTTTCGTTTTTAAGGAAAAAAGTCATGACGTTGGAGGGGTGTTAATACAAGTGAGCAACACCTTCTTGACATCTAGAGTATAAGCTCAAATTAAAAGGGGACTAAAAAGTGACCAGCCTCACGTAGGAAACAAAGTAGCTTGGCTGTGGTTCGGGGAGATAGAGCCTGATATAATTAAGACAACCACAAATGGCTTTTCTGGGCACTGGATCTGAACTGTAGGCTTAATCATTGTTTGGAATCATTTTGAGGCAGAACTCTGAAGATTCTTCTGTCCTCCAATTAAGAGCAGGTTATGAAGGTTTCTAGAATGTTGAGGAACTTGAAGAGGAGAGCAGAAAAAAAATCAGCGCTTATCATCTGAAAAATCTTAAGAAACTACAGGTCTCTCAGAAGCACAAGAGCGAATGCATCTTTCTCTCTCTCTCTCTCTCTCTAACACAAAATATTGCTCGATTTGTAAATAAAAGTAAATGGAATAGGACGGGAATGAAGGTCTATCTCATTAGTCTGGGCGGTATTCACTTTATTCAAGTGCCCCATTTGTGCCCTGTGCTCTCTTCAGTGCTGGTAACAAGATCATGTCCATCATTTTTTTTTCTCTAAAACATTTTAACCAATAACAATGAGAAGTTTATAGAAACCTCAGGTACTCTCAAAAAGTTGTTGGGAATTCTGAGTAAGTAAATTCCCATAGTAAAAATGAAGCAAAAAGACAACTTCGTGGTGTTAGACTTACGTGGGCTGGAAAAGGGAAAAAGTACTGTTAGTGTAAGAAGTCATTCCGTGGCTAATTATTTTATGGTTACTTCTAGAATCGTGTGTTCAAGTTAGGTTTGGGAGTCGCAGAAAGCTCCCTGTCGTGGATGAAATGAAACCTTGTTTTGGATCTGTTGTGACAAGTATGTGGCCAGTGTGTCTGACCTACTCAGAAAGGGAAGTGTCTTGAAAGTACGAGAAAGCTGTAGTCAGTGACTAAACTTCGATGAAAACTTTTGAAAGAAATGGTTAGATTTTTTTAAATTAAGGAAAGGGTTTCTGATTTTTTTAAAATGATTAAGAAACATTTAATTTCTGCATGCACTGGATTTCTCTTACGAAAGATCTTAAAAAATGTGTGTGTGTGTGTGTGTGTGTGTGTGTGTGTGGGAGAGAGAGAGAGAGATGGAGAGAGAGAGAGAGAGAGAGAGAGAGAGGGGGAAAACATACTTGCATGCATGTGAGGAATTTAAACATTTCAAATGTGAAACCTTTTCAGGTGAGAAGTCACGGGCAACAGTGTTCTGTAGTAGAAGAGTCACTTTAAGAAAAAAAAAAAAGTATCCAATTCTGTTTCTGCTTTTCAGTTACTAGCATTCTGTTTCCAATCCTGCTTCAAGTTATAGCCCCAAACTCTCACTCATATTGAAAGTATAATGTCTCATGTGAGAAGAAAGCCAAGTGTTAGTAGCCTTATTCTAGTCATTAAATTTCTAAGTGTGAATCCATATGAAAAATCCTATCCTAAAGTGAACCCTATGTGAAAAGCAGTTGAGATGATTTTAAAATGTAAACTTTTGACAAAAAAAGAGAGTAAGGTGTAAAAATGTAAAAGGAGCAAATTAAAGAATTCAGTGACATTCTATCCTTTTAGATCTTAGAAGCATATGTTTTATAAAAGCAAAACAGCACTGTCCAATGGAATAAGTCTAAAAAAAACCCCCAACATTCTCGTTAACAGTACACACAAAGGACTCTTCCATTGCATAAGAAAAGTGAGGAAAATACTGCTTTAGGGTGGGGGTGGGGGTTAGTTCTCTTGTATTTAGTGAAGGCAAATGTTACCTGAAAATGTGTATATTTATAAAACATAAGGTGGAAAAATATCATAGCTTATTATGCCTTATTTACAAAGTTTTAGAAAGCATTCTCTTTCTGTTTTGGCTCTAAATCCTATTACAATAACCATATTACAATAACCCTGTGGCCTTTCCTATGGTTGTCATCAGTTTCTCTGGACGAATGCTTCCTAAAGCTAGATTACTTATAATTTTTGGACTAATTCATTAATTTTAAGACTAATATTTAGATACAGTATCATCATGATCTATATATGAGGACACATCTGAGAGTCTGTAACAGATTTATAGAAAAAAAAAATCCACGGTAGAAAAATACATAAAACAGAATCATGCATATGAATTCTTATAAATGCTTATGCATAAAATTCTGATTTATAAAACTTTGAGATGGAGCACTTTAAGATGTACAGACCAAACATGTGTGAAAAGTAGTAGTATGAAATAACATTTAAGGCATAGGTTAGCTTTTAAGGGGTATGAGGCATAATTTGATACAGTGACAGCATCACCACTAAGCTGACATTGTTTCAGAGTTTCTCCAAAATAGTTTTTCTATTTATTTCTGTCAAATAAATAATTACAGCCATGTTATGAAGTAGCTGCATTAAAATATTTCAACCAGAGGTCTGTTTTCTTTTGTGACTCAAGGCAACTTGTTGCAGTAACTTCTGAAATGGTTAAAAACTTGTCCACGAACGCTAACAGAGATGAGGAGGCCTAACCTGAAGCAAAGTTAAAAACTGATAAATTTGGATAGTGGAAATATCATTATGAATACCTCACCAGTCCCACTGCAAGAAAAAAAAAAACATTTTCTTTCTTTCTTTCTTAGTTTCTTTCTTTCTTTCTTTCTTTCTTTCTTTCTTTCTTTCTTTCTTTCTTTCTTCTTTCTTCTTTCTTTTTTCTTTCCTTTTTCTTTTCTTTCTTTCTTTCTTTCTTTTTTTTCTTTCCTTCCTTCCTCTTCTTTCTTTCTTTTTCTTTTTCGTCTTTCTTTCTTTCTTTCTTTCTTTCTTTCTTTCTTTCTTTCTCTTTCCTTTCTTTCTTTTCTTTCTTTTTTTTGTATCTATACAAGATGATGGATGGTAATTAAGCTGATGTTGGTAACCAGTCCACAGTATGTGGACAAGTCATTATTCTGTACGTTGTAAGCTGACACAGTGCTGCCAGTTGTGTCTCAATAAAACTAAAAAACAAACCAAACTACCCCAAAAATTCACCAGGAGGGAAGAACAGAATCAGTGACTTGATGGTGAGCTCACTGACAAGATCCTTGTGTCATATACAGAAAATGAAGCCATTTGCATAGATACTTATTATTCTGTTTCTCTGATTTCCATCGTCTGCACCTTTCCATAGCCTGTCACGTGGAAAACGACTCGATTCACATTTTATACAAACCAGAGCACTAGTGAACTTCCCAAACGAGGAAATCTGGATGTAAAGCTTGGAAGACTGTTTTGTCTGTGAAGCTTCCCCTGTATACGGTACAATCGTATTGACTCAAGGACTAATACTGGAGCCCGGAACTGTTCAGTCAGCATTTTAAACTATTATGAGCTACCTTCTGAACCATTGCCAAGTTAATAGACAATGAAAGATAATGAGCTTGAAATTGGGTGTTAAATTGCATTTTTGGTTCTCTCCCGTTTTCTTGAAGTTTAACTGTTTCCTGCAGAAACAAAGTCCTGTTTTGATGTATCGCTATGTAAATATGTATTTTAGGCCATGAAAAGGGAAAGGGGAGAAAAAAAGGCCAGCAAACTGTATTTCATGGAGGAAGGTTATACATTAACACAGGAAAATTAAAATATACTGGATTATAAAACTGCTAGATTGTAAACTGTACTGAATTTATGTAAAATGAAGACGCTACATTCAAAGAATATAACAAGGTATATTACTCATGGCCTAGAGCCACCTTCCAAAGTCGTAAAGCAGATTTATCCCAGTTCAATTACTTAGACTTTAAGCAGGGCCTCTTTGTGTTGTGATTTCAACAATGTAAAATTCTTGATTCAAACAAGGGAAAAAAAAGATAATGAATGAGGGGACTGCCTGATGATGCTATTTAAACTATTCTCCTCTTGCCTTTGCCATTCAGAGAGGAGACTGGCTGTCTCATTCCAAACAAACTGAGGATTTTTCGGTCATTTTATTAAACTGGACAAGGGAAGCATTTGATTCCTGAAGATCATCTTCAAAGTAGTTAAAAAATGAACACCAAACTTCACGGATGTCATTCACCTGAATTTTTGAGGCCTGAAGATTTCATTATGATGGGAAGAAAGGCTTATCCTCATTAGTATAATTGTGGAATCTTTCCTTTACTTCCTTTTAAACTAATGAGTTACATTAATCTAGGTTCATTTTTATAAGCCTCTTGGGGCTAAATGTAAAGGACAGTCATCTTAGAAAACAATAAATTAAAAAAAAAAGCATGTACCATGCATTAAGTGCACGTATTTCATAAGACCTAGGTTAATACAACTGGCATCCAGTTTAATTAATCCTTGTTAGTGTAACAACTAATATCCCTCCCTAGCATGTTTCCTTTAAACATTAGTATGTTAATTAAATGTTTTTTTTTTAAAGATTTTTCTTTGTACTTCAATATGGCATTTATACCACGTAAATCTCGCCTCAATATCTACCTTATAAAGATGTTTTCTTATAATATCTGGTCTCTTGCAGAAATTCTGGAGCCTTTTTGAAAGCTGTTCAGGTGTAGAATACAGATATTCAGCTGCAGGAAAAACAGATACATTTTTAATGAAACAAAAACCTCAAAGCACACACTCGATATTAGTCACTTTACTAATTAAAAATGCATATTGCTCTGTGCTGCCTCGTGTTTTACATTATTTAAGCATGATTTTATAAGGTTACCTCAGCTCACAAGGATGTTTAATGCTAAATAAGACTGTGTAGTTGTGCTGTTTAGACATCTCCTTTGGGTGATTAAAATACATTATTCTAATGTAACACAATGCATATGTGATATATTTAGTGATGAGAATTTTTTTCAAAGAACTGGTACTATAGCCGTATGTACCCTGTAACAACAGTTGCATATTATTAACTAGTCAATTGTTTAAATAATTTGGTGTGACTTCCAGTCCTTGATTTTTCTCTGTGTATATCATTAAAAAAAATCTGCAAGCAATTGCAGCAACACTGACCTGCTTATAAAAATCCATCATTATGGGATGTGTATGCTAACAATGAAGAATGCTATTTGAAAACTTGCTTTTTTGTTATCTTAAAAGAACAGATGGTAAATATAAGCTTACTCTAATGTATTAAAACACATAAAATTTTCCTTAACACTAACATGTTGACTTGCCAAATAAACAATTGCTCCTGCCTAAGTTTATTTTCAAACTTTCTAATTTAGCATGAATCATGTATTAAATCTCAACAAAGATGAAAAGTACATTAAAGCAGCTACCTGGAAATATTTCGGGATAAACCAAATCTTTGGGACAAAGTGGGTAACAACCACAATAGACAGCTTCCAGCCTAAAGGAATTTTAGAAAGAAGATAAAAAAAATATTAAAAAGACATTATTGCTATCATAGCCAGAAAGTGGTTTTGTTTGCTTAAGTTAACAGTATTGAGCCCTGAGTTAACTGGGACGAAAAACATGGTCGGCAGTACAAGCCTTACAGCCAGAGTTGCTCTTTTAAAAGATTTTATTGATCATATATGAATTTCATAGAACAGAACCAGCAGCATATGTTTTGTTCACTGAATTAATCAAAGCGCAGCTCTGCATTTTTTTTGTTGTTTTTAAAATACTGTTTAACACATTTTATAATCAGCAGATAAACACATGTAACAACATGGTAAAGTATGGACAGCTTTTCTTAATAATGCTGCAAAGCCCCAGAATGTTCATTTTTCAAAAATGTTTAAATAAAATAGCAAATACTTAACTTTAACATTCTAGTCGCAGAAATGATCGAGGCACTTTTAAAAACATCAGAAAAAAATTTACAATCTGTTGTGATGGGGCATTCTCATTTTAAGCTCATGCTTCAAAATAATTTGTGTTTTTGCAGAATGCAAAACTATTCCAACCCTTTTACTGAAAATTCTCATGAAGGTTACCTTAATGAACATTTCGCTTTCTTCCCAAAAATTCAGCTTATTTTCCACTTTATCAGCCAAAAATACTTTTATTATTAAACAAATAATAAACAAGAAAGTTTCACTTTGCGAGAGGATTTCCCCAAGGGACACCTATGGGAAGTTTGTTTGTTTGTTTGTTTTCATGTCATAGTAGTAAGGGTTAAGCATTGGGAAGGAATTGCATCTGGAAGGTTGTTAGCCCTGCATAATGGCTATTGATCTGACATATAATAAACCTTAAAGATACCACTGTAATTTCTGTTGGCTAGAAATTACACAGTGAAATTCAAAGCACTCCTTAAAATATGTTTATTTTATGAGAAACTTTGAATTGCATCCAAAATGTTGACCAAAGGCGGAATTTTATTTTGAACTGCAGATTTTTTTCAACCCAAGAATAATTTGAAGTTATGTCAATGTTTACCTTGTTTGTTTACAGTGACAAAGCACATGCAATTTAAGCTGTTTTTAAGTGGGTGATGTTTTCCCTATTTTATTATGTTGACTGAAATTAGTTTAAATGAAAAGTATTTACTTTGAGCTGCAAACTTTGGAAAAATACTGAGTTCAAAGTTTTGCTTGAGAACTGATAGAAGTTATACAAGATAACACAGTGAAAAGGCACGGGATCTAGTTACCAATTATTAATCTCAAAATCTAAACTAATCTCGAAATCTCAACATCTAATAAATACCTAATATTTTTTTCCTCCGCATACATAGGGTATGCATAGAAATTCTTATCCCAAGCACAGCTATAAACTGCACTGTGACCGCATTATAAAACATTCACTAAAGTTCTGAGCACATAAACCAGTGATATTCTTTATGAACTAAAAGAAAATACGCACTTTTCTGAAGACACTCAGTTTTAAAATGCTGTGCCAATCGAAAAGTAAATACATATGAACATGCTCTTATAATTACATAAAATCAAAAGAGTGAAGTCACAGACATTTCAGAAAAGTGCACATGTTATCTGCTTTTTAATAATGGATTTGAATTAGAGTGTTCTGTTCCCCGAAAGAAAACTGCAGGCCAAGTTACATTTTGAGTCATCGTATGAGCATGTACCATGCCACTTCCAAAACACCTCTGCTAATTAAAATACAGTAAGATAGGAATGGCATTATTTGATTTAGGAAGAAGAAAATGACAAATTTTGGATTTTGACTTTTATTTGCAAATTATCTTATTTGTGGTTATATTTCTAATTCATCAAGGAAAAAAAAAAAAAAGCCAGCCACCACTTTTGGTATAATTTTGACTTGTTAAATACTAAGCCTTATTATACAGATTATTTAGATCAGAACTATGTTTTAAAATACATTAAATAGGCCATAATATTTTTAAAGAAATTTATAAAACTCACTGCCATAAGTTTCTCATGTTTTGCTATTTTGAAGAAAATGATCATCTCATGACAATAATACAATTATTCACCATTTCAATTCTTATGCACTACCAGTTAAATAATAAATAGGGTTCCAATTGATCTATTGTTAAAATGACTAGCAAATGACCTTTTTATTCCAATTAACAAATCATCTGCTAAATCTATGAATCTTAATATTCAGATCTATTCACTTCAATTCATACAATTTATCTGCAAATAGTTGTTGGGCTTTTGATTCTAAATATAATTAGCTGATAATTTTGCTTGGCTGAATTACTTTTCTGGAGGGCCTGCAAAGGCTCTCAGTCGCATTATCTAGCAATAATGAATCTGATAGGTGAAATTTTTTACTGTAATGAGGATGAGACACAGTTGTGACACCTGAGTCTACTAATAACAGAAGACTGCTAATTATCGACAGCACTTTTTTGTGTGATGCAAGGAGAAAAAAAAAATCCCTCATTATTAAAAAATAAAAAGTTACAATTATAAGTGACACCGGAGGAGAGTAAATAAAATGGAGTGATTAAAACATTGCTGCTTTAAGGGTGTTTTTAATTAAGTGGAAATGCTAATGTTGTCAT